>NC_133295.1:928531-1181229 GCF_005239225.2 Populus alba | reverse complement strand
GACTATGGAGCATCTAGTAGGAGGATCCATGCTGCCAATTACTTGTTTATTTCACGGAAGATGAACTCGATGCTGAAGGAACTGGACATAACAAGCCCTTATATGTCACGGTCCGATGCAAGGATTGCCTCGTCGGCAAGGTTCTCATTGATAACGGCTCGGAGCCCTGAATGTTTTTACCAAGGCATATGCTGGATGAAATGCCTGATAGATCCCTCACATATGCAACCCAGTGTGATAAATGGCGAGAGCGTATGATGCTCATCAAGACCAGTTTGTTAGGGTCAATTGAGGTCGAACTAGCCGTGGGTCCACAAGTCTTTCTAGTAACCCTTCAAGTGATGGATATCCACCCTTCCTATAGCATGTTGTTAGGAAGGCCATGGATACATTCTGCGGGAGCTGTCACCTCTTCGCTTACATCAATGTTTAAAGTACATTGCCAACGGTGTCCTGGTTACTGTTAAGGCTGAGGAGACTATATCGATGGTAAGAAATGTGGCGGTTCCATTCATTGAAGCAGAAGATTGTAGGGACGGAAACCTTCATGCATTTGAGATTGTGAATACCGAGTGGGTGCCCGAGAACACTGTGTTGAGGAAGCCAGAAATCTCTGAAGCCACTAAAATGGCCGCCAAAATCTTTTTGAAAAACAAAATTCCTTTCCCATACGATATGGAGCAAAGAAGGCCTGAATGGAGGGGTATAATCAAATTGAAAGCTGCAGAACAGAGGTTTGGGCTTGGATATAAGCCCAAGAAAGAGGATTACAAACGAGTTGCTGGTGCAAGAAGGGAGAAGAGAATGGCTAGGATGGAAGGAAGGAAGCCTGTAGAAGAAAACTTAGTCATCCCTCCAATCAGGATTTCATTTCCAAAGGCCGCATATGTGATACAACCTGATGGGGGACATGGAAACCTTTTTCAAAAGTTTTCTTCAATGAACATAAACACTCTGGAGGAAAATCAAGTCAAGGACATTGCTGAGAAAATCGAGTCCGAAAGGAGGATTGAAGAGCTGCCACAATTGACCATCCACACTTTGGAAGAAGTCACCGTCAAGACTTTTATCCGGAAGCTAGACGAAGGGAGAAGTTCCAGAATTGGGAGACCCCAAGAAGCTCCATTGGTTTTAAAATATAATCAACAATGATGGTTGGATTATATTTTTATCTATGTTGTTTGCCTTTTTTTCTATTTTGTTTTTATTCATTGACAATCGAGGCTCAAGATGTCAATTGGATTTTATTTGTTGTGAGCCAATCTTTTATTTTTAATGAGATCATGCATTTTCAAAATTCATTTTGATGTCTTACTATGCATTTACACATCACTTTCCGCTTTCAGGAGCTCTGAAAGCGGATCCTCCACAACAACACCTGCATTTTACATTGAGAATGAATGGCCAAAATTTAAAGAATATATAGTGGCTGTAGAAGATGAGGAATGGGAGGAGGAAAACATATGGGAATTCACAAAATTAATAGAACAACATGAACAGGCTTGGAGGCCCGCTAAAGAGGAACTTGAAACCATAAATGTAGGCAATGAAGAAATCAAACGAGAGCTGAAGATAGGGACTTTGATCACCCCTGCAGCAAAGGAAGAGTTGATTGCACTACTCAAAGATTATGTGGATGTCTTTGCCTGGTCCTACGAGGATATGCCTGGTCTGGATATGGACATTGTAGTGCATAGAATACCACTGATGGAAGGATGCAAGCCGATTAAGCAGAAGTTAAGGAGAACTCATCCGGAGGTCTTAATCAAAGTAAAGGCGGAAATTGAAAAACAATGGGACGCTGGTTTTTTGGAAGTAGTGAAGTATCCACAATGGGTGTCAAATATAGTGGTGGTACCAAAAAAGGAAGGTAAAATCAGAGTTTGCGTGGACTTTAGGGATTTAAACCGGGCTAGCCCTAAAGATAATTTCCCTTTACCACACATAGATATGTTAGTTGATAATGCAGCACGCAGCTCCACATATTCCTTCATGGATGGGTTTTCAGGCTACAATCAGATAAGAATGGCGCTAGAGGATAGGGAGAAGACGACCTTTGTAACACCATGGGGAACCTTTTGCTACAAAGTCATGCCATTTGGTTTAAAGAATGCTGGGGCCACTTACCAAAGGGCTATGGTGATTTTGTTTCACGACATGATGCACAAAGAGATTGAAGTATACGTGGATGACATGGTTGCTAAATCTAAAGAGGGAGAGAATCATGTCCAAATATTGAAGAAATTATTTGAAAGATTAAGGAAATATAAGTTGAGGATTAACCCAGCAAAGTGTTCATTCGGGGTAAAATCCGGTAAGCTGTTGGGATTTGTGGTGAGTGACAAAGGGATAGAAGTGGATCCTGAAAAAGTAAAAGCTATCTAATCTATGCCACCCCCCAAGACTGAGAAGGAGGTGAGAGGGTTCTTAGGAAGGTTGAATTACATCGCTCGGTTTATATCCCATTTAACCGCGACTTGTGACCCGATGTTTCGTTTGTTGAGGAAGAAGAACCCTGGAATATGGAATGAAGAGTGTGATAAAGCTTTTGAGAAAATCAAGCAATACTTGCTAAATCCACCTCTGCTTGTTCCTCCCGTACCCGAAAGACCATTGATTTTATATCTAACAGTAACCGAAACAGCAATGGGATGTGTGCTTGGGCAACATGATGAAACCGGAAGGAAGGAAAGGGCCATTTATTACCTAAGCAAGAAGTTCACGGAATATGAGTCTAGGTATACTGTGATTGAAAAGCTGTGTTGCGCACTAGCATTTGCTACCAAGAGATTGCGTCAGTATATGTTGTATCACACTACATGGTTAATTTCCAAGTTAGACCCATTAAGGTACATTTGTGAAAAGCCTTATCTATCTAGCCGAATTGCAAGATGGCAAGTTCTTTTGGCTGAGTATGACATAGTGTATATGACAAGGAAAGCCGTGAAAGGGAGTGTTATTGCCGATCACCTGGCTGACCATGCTATGGAAGATTATGAGTCGTTAAACTTTGACTTTCCCGATGAAGATGTGTTTGCAATCGAGGAAGAGAAATCAGATTGGTGGGTTATGTACTTTGATGGTGCTGTAAATGTATGTGGTAACGGAGCGGGGGCAGTGATAATCTCTCCTGATAAGAAGCAGTATCCGGTTTCAGTTAAGCTGCAGTTCGGGTGCACCAACAACACAGCTGAGTATGAAGCTTGCATTCTTGGTTTAGAGGCTGCATTAGAGATGAACATAAAAAAGATAGATGTTTATGGAGACTCAATGCTGATTATTTGCCAAGTGAAAGGAGAATGGCAAACCAAAGAAGAGAAGTTAAGGCCTTACCAAGAATACCTGGCTAAGCTGGCTAAAGAATTTGAGGAAATAGAGTTCACCCATCTGGGAAGGGAAGGAAACCAGTTTGCAGATGCTTTGGCCACACTAGCATCTATGGCCAAGATAGACTTTGGGCACAAGGTACAGCCAGTACACATCAATATCAGAAATAACCCCGCTCATTGTTGCTCAGTCGAAAGAGAAGTGGATGGAAACCCGTGGTACTATGATATCAAGAATTTCATCCAAAACCAGGCATATCCCATGGGGGCATCCAAAATCGACAAGAAGACCTTGAGAAGGTTGGCAATGGATTTTTATCTTGATGGGGAGATTTTGTATAAGAAATCATTTGACGGGACTTTGTTGAGATGTTTGGATGAATTTGAGGCAAAAAGCACAGTACGGGAAGTCCATGAAGGGATTTGCTCAACTCATGCTAGTGGACATGCGATGGCCAGGAAGATACAAAGAGCCGGGTACTTCTGGATGACGTTAGAGAAGGATTGTATCAATTATGTTTGGAAATGTCATAAGTGCCAAGTATACAGTGACAAAATCAATGCTCCTCCGACTCCTCTGTTTAATTTAATATCTTCATGGCCCTTCGCGATGTGGGGAATTGATGTAATTGGACCGGTAAACCCAAAAGCCAGCAATGGTCATAGGTTTATTCTCGTGGCTATCGACTACTTCACAAAATGGGTAGAAGCTGGGTCATTTGCTCATGTGACGCAAAAAGTGGTGAAGAAATTTATTGAGAGAGATTTGATATGTCGGTATGGTCCACCAGAAAAGATTATAACTGATAACGCCCAGAATTTCAACGGCAAGATGATAATAGAGCTCTGCACTAAATGGAAAATCAAGCATTCCAATTCTTCGCCATATAGACCAAAGATGAATGGTGCGGTAGAAGCTGCTAACAAGAATGTCAAAAAGATTATTCAGAAGATGGTAGTCACCTATAAGGATTGGCATGAGATGTTGCCATTCGCCCTTCATGCATATCGCACCATAGTTCGAACCTCAACGAGAGCCACCCCGTACATGTTGGTATATGGAATGGAGGCGGTGATGCCTTTAGAAGTGGAAATCCCATCATTGAGAGTGTTGGTAGACTCTGGGCTGGAAGAAGTAGAATGGGCAAAGGTTAGATATGAACAGTTGAATCTGATCAGTGAAAAGAGGATAGCCGCGATCTGTCATCATCAACTCTACCAAAGAAGGATGGCTAAATCCTATGACAAGAAGGTTCGACCTCGAGGATTCCACGAAGGAGATCTTGTACTAAAGAAAATATTACCTTTACCTGGAGAAGATCAGAGTAAATGGGCGCCTAACTATGAGGGGTCGTACGTGGTGAGGAAAGCATTCTCAGGAGGAGCTTTGTTGCTATCTAGAATGGATGGAGAAGATCTAGTTAGGCCTGTGAATTCCGACTCTGTAAAGAAATACTACGCTTGATGTATTTCGTAATTTCCCAGTCAATAAAATAAATTTCGGCCATGATTTCTCTTTGTAAAGAGTCCTTTTTATATATATATATATATATATAGCATATGATCTCATAGCATTTGAAATCTTTTGTTTAAAAGAACTTTTATGGCATGACTAAGAAAATGACTCCATCAATTGGAGAACCAAGTCAAATCTGCTTGACATATAGTTGCACATCACACTAGGGGGCAAAAGGGGCACGAAGTGCAGATAAGGGTCCATAGTAAACCCAAGAGGGGTATCATAATAAAAACTTCTAAAAAAGCATCTTTTATAAGATTTGCTGATTGCATTAAAAGTTTCAGTTTTCATGAAACCATTTTTTCCTTTGGCACAAAACTCAATGGAGCAAGAAAGGGCCCCATAAGGAACCAGAGATCTCTTCACTAAATGGATATGAAGGATATTTCGGTTCATGAGAAAAGCTTGAAACAAGAGCGAAGAGGTTTACGACGAAAGGGGGACCTATGTTTCCAAGATAGGTAACAAAAACATACATGCATATTAACGATAATACATTGCTTTCAACATTTGTCAGATCGAGGTTTCATCACCATTTCTTGGGTAGTGCGTTTTCTAAACCCTACCTCATTTCAAGTATGCCTTTGAGCCCTCATTTCCGTTCGAGTGCGCTGTTTGAGCCCTCACTTCTCGGGTAGTGCGTTTTCTAACCCTACCTCTTTTCAAGTGTGCTGTTTGAGCCCTCACTTCTTGGGTAGTGCGTTTTCTAAACCCTACCTCATTTCAAGTACGCCTTTGAGCCCTCATTTCCGTTCAAGTGCGCTGTTTGAGCCCTCACTTCTCGGGTAGTGCGTTTTCTAAACCCTACCTCATTTCAAGTATGCCTTGAGCCCTCACTTCCGTTTGAGTGCGCCATTGAACCTTCACATCTCGGGTAGTGCGTTTTCTAACCCTACCTCCTTTCAAGTGCGCCTTTGAGCCATTGTCAACATTTTTCTGGGTAGGTCACCCATCACAACGAGACCACTTTTTCATATTCTTGCCACTTGGGTAGGTCACCCATCACAATGAGACCATATTTTTCTGGGTAGGTCACCCATAAGAATGAAACCATTCTCCACATTTTTTTTTTATTATTATCTGGGTAGGTCACCCATAAGAATGAGGCCATTCCTCCCCCTGGGTAGGTCACCCAAAGAATGAGACCACTCTTCCTTTTTTCTGGGTAGGTCACCCATCACAATGAGACCATATTTTTCTGGGTAGGTCACCCATAAGAATGAGACCATTCTCCATTTTTTTTTACCTGGGTAGGTCACCCATAAGAATGAGGTCATTCCTTCCCCTGGGTAGGTCACCCAAAGAATGAGACCACTCTTCCTTTTTCTGGGTAGGTCACCCATCACAATAAGACCATATTTTTCTGGGTAGGTCACCCATAAGAATGAGACCATGCTCTATTTTTTTTTTACCTGGATAGGTCACCCATAATAATGAGGCCATTCTTCCCCCTGGGTAGGTCACCCAAAGAATAAGACCACTCTTTCTCTTTTCCACTCGGGCAGGTCACCCATCATAATGAGACCACACACACATTTTTGTATTGGTTATGAGTAAAGGAATCGCCGGATGGGATTCCAGGTTAAAGGAGATCACCAGATGGGATCTCAGATGGATTTCCATGATTGATCAAACTAAAGTAAGAATTCAGAGGATCGCTGGATAAGGATCTCGAGATAACTAAGTTTTGATCATAGTTTTTGGGATAAGGAGGTTTGTTGTAAAAGACAAAGTTTCAGATCAATTAAGCTTCGAACAGATCAGTTTCGGGAGTTCCGTTTTGGGTTTATCTTTATAACACTTACTGCGCAAAACCCATGCTCCGTAAGTATTATAAAGAGGGGGCATCTGTTGTAACCCATTTTTGGGTCCCCATAAAAATAAAATAAATAGCCAAAAGAGTGTAGAAAAAATAACAGGAGACAGAAGCGCTCAGGAAACAGTCAGAAAATTGGTCAAGGAATTTAAAAATACAAGGATTGAATTTTTTTTACAGTATATTCTTGAAGGATGAAAGCCCTATTGAGAAGGAAAATTTGAATTTTGAGGAGAAAAGCCCAAATTTGGATGTTTATGGACTTAATTGGATTTTTATTTGAATTTATAGAAGATTTGATTGCAAGAAAAATTGATTTTTAAGTCAATTTGGGCTTTAATTTGAAGAAATTTAAGTTCTGGGGCCAAAATATATTTTTTAGGAATTTATTGGGTCAAATCAGGGGCTTAATTGCATAAATATTGAAGTTTAATGGCCAATTAGGGACTTAATTGTGAAAATCCGAAACCAGGGACCAATTTGGAGAAGGCGCAAAGATAGAGGGGGCTGTTTGGAATTGTTTCAGGGGCTTAATTGAAGAAATTGAAAGTTTTTTAATCAATTAAGGGCTTAATTGTGAAAATCAGAGGCCAAGGACCAAAGTGAAAAACGCGGCCAACTATAGGGGTAGGGACCGAATTTGGCAGGGACGCAATTGAAGTTTATTCTTGATTGAAGGACTCGATTGAAGGACTTAATAGAACAAATGACAAATTAGGGACTGATTTAAAAACAAAGTTTCTGGCGCCTTTTTTTTTTTAAATGAAACGGCGCGTTTTGTCCAAAACGACGCCGTTTCATGCATAAATAAATTTAAAAAAAAAGGAGGGAAACCGAACGGTGCCGTTTTGAACGGCACTGTTCACTGTCTTCTTCCCCCCGAACATTACAGCGGGGAAGAAGGAAAACTTTGTATTTTTTTTATTCTTTTTGCAGGTCCCTCTTACCAACCGACAGAGACCCCACGCCGGTGGGCCACCGACAGAAACAATGGCCGACAACCCGCCTCGTGGCCGAAGCCGAGGGAGGCCCGCCGCTCCCCGACAGCCGCTCCTCAACCCGCTCCTGGGTCCACGTCGAAGTCGAGCCATGGTTCTATAAATAGAGAACCAAAAGGGAGAACGGGGGACGGGAAAAAGAAAAGAAAAGAGAGGAACCCCGAAACAAAGCGAAAAAAAACGAAGAGAGAGAGGAAGAGAGAGAAACACTGTAATAGAGGCGAGAGAAGCCGCCGTCCGTGAAGCTAGGACACTGCCACCACCACCGCAGCCCCGCCAGCAAACCACCTCCTCCACCGCACCAGGTACGCCTCCTTTCCTCCCCCTGCATTTTTTTTGTTAATATATATCAGTTTTGCCTCCTGCATGCAGAATCGTTCTGCATGCAGGAGGCGGGGGGGGGGGAAATTAATTCCCCCCCGTGCTTTTTTTTTTTTTATTTTTCTCTGGGCCAGATTGTGTCTGGCCCAGAGTTATGTGGGACGGGCCAGAGGGATCTGGCCTAGACCGGCGGGTTCGGCCCAGTACCTGTTGGGCCGAGTTCGGACCAGTACCTGTTGGGCCGAGTTCGGACTAGTACCTGTTAGGGCTGGGTCCGGCCCAGCCCTTTTTAATATATAAATATATTATAATTATATTATATTATTATTATTATATGTGTATATACATATATACTTTTTTTTTTTTTTGAAAAAAAAAATCTAAAAAAAAAAATTGTTGTTATTTTCTTTTCATATAAATATATTGTTGTTTTATACATTTGGTTTGTATTTTTATACTGTAAAGATACAAAACCAGTGTTAAAAAATACCCGGTTTTCGTCAAAACATCAAAGATTTTTCAGAATAAAAATGTTTTTGCTTTTAAAATTTTTTTTTCTAAAAAGTCCCTAAAAATATTGTTGATTTTTCTGCATATTTTTAGCAAAGTGGATTAATATTGGTTTGTATTTTTATACCGTAAGGATGCAAGCTCAGTATTAAAATACCCCGATTTTCGTCAAAGCATAAAAAAATAATATTTTCAAAAAAAAAAATTTTGTTTTAAAATACGGCCTAGTATCTCCAATATATATATATATATATATATTATAACATCATATTTTCATACAACAAAGAAAGTTTTCAAAACAATATATATATATTAACATGCATTTTGGCTTTAATAACCAGTTTATTCAAGCCATGAGAACTAGGCCAATATTTCAAAAATTCTAAAAAACCTTTTTTTTTGTTTTCTTTTAGTATTTGGGATTACGAATTTATACGTAAAACGTATTCCTAAATATTATCAATAAAGTTTGGTATAGACGTTAGAACGGTTAGGATTTTACCCGATAAGATAAAAGACCTTCTTATTGAGGAGGATTTTTCTTGAACCATGGACAGACCAACGACTAAAATTACAATAACACTTTAGGTTTTTTTTTTATCAGACGATAAAACAATGCAGCTTACCTTAGGTAGGGCGTATTTGGGGTGCTAATACCTTCCCTTTACGCAACCAGTCTCCGTACCCGATCTCTGAGACCAGTTACTAGGTGGCGACTCCAAAGAACCAAAAATAAAAAAAAATTCGCCAGTCGAACCCTCAATTTAATTTTTTGATTTTTTAGGGGTGCGACAAGCACTAACAACTTAGTTCAGAGATGTTTTTCTATGTCGTATTTAGCAATGAAATTTCTGCGAAGCTTGCTTTTATGAAACTGAAGGTTGAATTATTCAATTGCAAATATTTCCATACAATTGTTTGGAAACACTTTCCTGCAAAATTAATTGCATATTGCTAACTATACAAGAATGTTGGAAACACGACAATATTAATTTCTAAAATTGACATTTTTTTTCAAGAGTAGATAATATCCTTACATTTGCAGCAAGTCTATGTGCTAATAGATTCAACTTTTGCTCTTATGAGAACTTCCTTTGATTTCTTTACCAAGGAGGAGGATGGGTTGGGTTTCAACTTTCAAAATAAGTTGAGTTTGAGTTGATCTAATCAATTAAAACTCGGTTTAAATTTTTTTTTCTCCCCAAAACATCATGGTTTTCATTCTTTTTTTAAGAAACTAGTATTTAAAGAAATTTACGTATGTTAGTTGTTCTTAATTTCTTTATTGTTTTTGTTTTAGTTCTGTCTACTAATTAATATTGACCTGCTAATATAAAAGGAGGGTTTTATAGTTAACATTATATCATTGACCCGCGTCATGTTGGGGTCAAATCAATTTTTTAAAGATAAAAAATATTTAAGTGTTGATAATATGTTTTCTAGTAGAAAACAAATATTCAAATTATATGCAAATTAATTTGATATGATTCTGTCAACTTGATGGGTCCAAAGATAATTTGGCCAACCGTTAAAAACATAGTTTAATTAAAAAAATTTCAAGATGATATTTTTTTTTTGTAAAATATTGAAACAAAAACATATTGAATTATGATACCAGAATAACCTCATAAAAAATAAATCAAAATAAATTATGAAAATTCAATTTTCATTCAACACAATATTGAAATTGAAAAAAAAAAATAATTAAAAAAACAAGCAACTTGGATCAACTTGGCCTAACCTGCTAAACTCGCAACTTGAGTCATGTAAACAAGATTACTCTATAGAAAGTAAATAAAAACAAATTTTAAAGCTCAATTCTTAATCAATCTAATGTTAAAGAATAAAATTGAAAAAAAATCAAACAAACAAAAAACACAAAAAAAAACAACTAGAGTTAACCCAGGTTAACTCGCCAAAGCCATGATCCAGGTAATGAAATTATGATAATTTAATAAAAAGCAAGCTGAAAAAAATTATAAAGTCTAATTTCAAATCAATTAAATATTAAAAAAAAAAACTAGCTATTTAAATTATAAAAATAGAATAACCAAACCCATTAAAAAATGAAATCGAAATTTTATTTTAAAAAAATAAAGTAAGAGTAGAAACCATGGAAATATGTAAGGTTCTATCAAATTGACTTCAAATTGCGCACACTAAATTGTTGTTTCTTGGCAAAGTAATAATTACGCATAGAAATGGGGGCACTAATGAGCGCTCGCCTGGTAATGTACAGCAGTTTAATTATTTTATAAAGATGTTTTTTAATTGAAAATATATTAATATGATATTTTTTAAATTTTATTTTTAATTTTTAATTTTAATTAATTAAAATTATAATATATATATAAAAAAATCAATATTGATATTCTAAATGGATTAAATAGTGTTTTAGAAGTTGCTAATATTTCTTAAATTAATGAATCCTTTTAGTATTAAAATAACTAAATAGTTACTTGACAAATCTTGATTAGTAATTTTTTTTTTTAAATACTTTTCTTGGTTATCGTTCCTTCAATTGATATACTTTGATTTTTCCTTTTTCTATTCTAAATAATAAATCATTTAAACTATGAGATTATATATACATAATTGAAAAACAAAATGATAAACAAAGTCATCTTCACCTTCTTATGTCCAATCCGCAGCTGCACAACAAGATTAAGTAACCAATAAATTCATTCAGTGAATATTTCCACACGAGGAGAAGTCCCTTAACTCACTAACACAAGTGCTAATTATAATAAATAAGGTAGTTAATTGTGAAATATTTATAGTAAGATAAAAAAAAATTAAAAATCGTGACAGCTTAATTTGAATGTTCAGAGATGTTTTTCCAAATTGTATTTAGCAATAAGATTTATGCGAAGATTGCTATGCTCACTAAAATATATTTTCCAAGAAATTCAAGCCACAAAATCGGAAGAAAACTTCTTAATAATTTACTATCGTAGTTTACTCACAGCTTAAGGAAGGGGGCATGCAGAGTTAAAGAGTGATCCTCACCTTCTTATGTCCACTTCAATCCATTCTCCAGTCAACACGTTCTGGCAATAGCTTTAATGAACAGTTGTTAGAAAAGTACAGACAAACAATGGAGAATTAATGGAGTTTGAAGGTTCTTGCACTCAATTAGATGCTGTGGGATTGGTCGTCCTAAAAGTCTTCGATCGGAAATTGGATGTATAGATAGTGTCGACTCTTCATGTGGTGCTGAATGTGGAACTAAGGGTTGAATTATTCAATTGCGAATATTTCCTCGCAAGGAGAGCTCCCTTAATTAGTTGATGACTAAACAAGAGAAAGCAATTGGCAAGGGTCCAGAAGAGTATTCATGTGGTGCTGAATATGAAACTGAGGGTTGAATTATTTAATTGCTAATATTTCCTTTAATATTTTTTTGTTGAGATCAAGTCTATTTAAGTGATGTGCAGCAAGTCTGTGTGCTAATTAGAACTTTCTTTGTAGCTCGTCTAGCGTTAACAGTATGTTATTTATATTAACATATTAAAACGATATAAAAACATGAGAATATTGGTTTCTTGTAAAAAATGAATTAAAAAAACAAAAAAAAAAACACAAAAAATACTATTTTGATATATTTCCAAATAAAAAAACATTTTAAAAAGCAACATCCACCATACTAGCATGCTTTAAGAATAGGAACACGACAATATTGATTTCCTAAATGGATTAAATAGTGTTTTAGGGGTTGCTAATTTTTCTTAAATTAACTAATCCTTTTAGTATTAAAAGTAATTAAATAGATTTTTGACAAATTTTGATCATGCTTATTTCAATAAAAAAAGTTTTTTTAAAAAATACTTTTCTTGCTCATCAATCTTTCAATTTATATACTTTGATTTTTCCTTTGTCCTTTTTCTATTTTAAATAAAAAATAATTTAACTATTAGATTATGTAAACAAATAATTAAAAAATATGTATGTAGTAAAAAATAAAGATTGTAAACCCTTTACCTAGATAGTTTAATGAGTATTTATAGCTCCTGAACCTTGTTAATTTGCTGGAGTTAAGGGCCTGAAGAGTCATTTCCTTTTTATAGCAATAATAAAAGATAAATATATCTTATACAATATTATGCGAGGAATAAATTGTATAATATTAATGAGGGATAAATATCCATTATAAAATATTAATGGTAATGAAAATATAATAGGTCTTTAGAAGACTTTTATACTCCTAAGAATATAGAAAGATGTTACTTGAAACTGATGAATTAATCCAACCATTGAAACTGATGAATTAACACCAACACATCAAAATAATGTAAACAAACAAAAAAAATTAAAGCTAAAAATAATTTCAAGAATTTTCAAAACACGGATAATTTTGCCTAGAATTGTTTGGGTGTAGAACTGCTCAAAATTATTTTACAAGTTAGACATGAAGGAATTTCAGCTTGCAAATTAAAGAAAATATTTAGTGAAAGTTTAGGAATAACGTTACTGAACAATTACCGGAAAACAGAGCGGCGTGCTAGAACTGACAAAGATTGGAGGAGTTTCAAGGTTCTTGCCCTCAAGATTACCAAGTTAGTGTGGGATTGGAAAGATCTTTCTTTTCATCTGCTCTGTCCTTTTCCTCCTTGACCTCCAAGTCTTCGCAACCATACAATTATTCAATATGGAACTGCAGGTTGAATTATTGATCAATTGCAAATATTTCCATACAATCAGATCCCTTTGTTGACTATACGGCAACACGGCAAAATTAATTTCCAGAATTGACATTTTTTCCAAGAGTATTTTATTTTTAGAATATTTTTAAAATAAAAAATATAAGAAGATGTGTCTTCCTCTATCTCACTGTTTTCGTTTTTTTTTATCAAGAGATAGTACCTACACACTATGAATTAAGATTGGTATTTTCAAGAAAAAAATCATTTTCAAAATTTGTTTTTAGGTTATATCTGGTACAAGGAAAAAATAAAATAAAATGCCACCTTTTTTATCTATTAATTTTTCACCCTCTTCCTCTTCAAGTTTGATACAAATTATAGAGGGGGAGAAATATTGAAGATGTAACGTTTCAACATAAATGGGATTAAATGTCACCCTCCAAGCACGAAAGATGTTTTTTTAATTAAAAATATATTAATATAATGTTTTTTAAATGTTATTTTTAATTTTAATATTAATTCATTAAAATTATATAAAAAAAATCAATATTGATATTCTAAATGGATTAAATAGTGTTTTAGAGGTTGCTAATATTTCTTAAATTAATGAATCCTTTTAGTATTAAAATAACTAAATAGTTACTTGACAAATCTTGATTAGTAATATTTTGTTTTTTTTTAAATACTTTTCTTGGTTATCATTCCTTCAATTGATATACTTTGATTTTTTCCTTTTTCTATTCTAAATAATAAATAATTTAAACTATGGGATTATGTGTACATAATTGAAAAAGAAAATGATAAACAAAGTCATCTTCACCTTCTTATGTCCAATCCGCAGCTGTACAACAAGATTAAGTAACCAATAAATTCATTCAGCGAATATTTCCACACGAGGAGAAGTCCCTTAACTCACTAACACAAGTGCTAATTATAATAAATAAGGTAGTTAATTGTGAAATATTTATAGTAAGATAAAAAAAAAAATTAAAAATCGTGACAGCTTAATTTGAATGTTCAGAGATGTTTTTCCAAATTGTATTTAGCAATAAGATTTATGCGAAGATTGCTATGCTCACTAAAATATAATTTCCAAGAAATTCAAGCCACAAAATCGGAAGAAAACTTATAATTTACGATCGCAGTTTACTCACAGCTTAAGGAAGGGGGCATGCAGAGTTAAAGAGTCATTCTCAAGCACAGTTCCTAGAGGCCTAAAAGCCTTAAACTCAGCAACAAAACCTGCAAAATCACCAGGAAGATTGGAAGAGAAGTTCATCTTGAATGGATTGCCAATAGTTGGATGGAACAGAAACTGTCTAGCAACTCTTCTCAGATCTACAGGAGATATTATTGGCTTTGACCGTTTAGGCCTCAGACGCTCAGCCCTTGTATCTTTACACTTACTGCTTAGTACAAGAAGTGATGAAGATATAAGGAAGACAATCATCTTGCACATTGATGGGGAAGAACATACCATTCGTATTGACGAAATCGATAGTCTTCACTATCCCATGGCTGAGTCAATTTGCTACTCCATGGACACCTTCCATAGTAACTTAGTTTTGGAAGATGGGTCCACAACTGGTGGCTATGAATCTAGTTCGGATGGAACTATAGCAAAATTTTCAGTTGAAACTACTCATGACGTGGGGCTTGATACGGGGGACAAAATGAAATCTTTTTCAAATTGTGAAGAGGCGGCAACTGATAAACCACATCTAGCTGATGATACAGCTTATAGGGAGGCTTCCTATTCGGCTCCAACTAGGCTCCAAGACCACAGCTCTCTTGTCATCATAAATGCACTGCAACAACTAGGGGGGCAAGTCCACTTCCCAACAATGTCTACAGATCTTTTCCCCGAAATTTTGGGATATACTCAAAACTTAAATCATCACGTCAGCACCACTAGCAACTATGCTGCCGATGTTAGCAAGGTGCAAGACTCCAATGTTCAAGCTCATCATTCGGTGGACCTTGGTCAAGTTACTTCGGGCCACCCCCTTATGGTAGAAGCCCAGCTTAGTTTGGGTACTTACTGTTCTAACTCCCTTGATAGTACCTCCTCATTTTCTTGCTCCAATTATGACTTGGCCCATGAGCCAATTCAAGATACATGGCCCCAAACCGATGAACAAAGCCAACCCCTAAAGTTGGGTTATACTATGTATACCAACTCTAGAGATCTTACTCAACAAGACAACAGTCAAGTGAAATTTCGCTTAAGACGAAGAAAGACAAAACTTTTAACAATTCATGGGACTTTACAGAGACACGCGGATGACATAGAAGAATCTACAGATGACTCAGATGTTCACATGGGGAATAAACGCCATTTTCAAAATGTTGGGGATTCTCATAAACATCTTTGTATAACAAGATCTATGCAATCAGGAGATGAAGAAGCTACTGTGAGTTCAGAAGATCGAGAAGTTCAGGGTATGGTCCAGATTGGGGAAGCTTTGCTTATTGGGGACAATTCCAACCTTTATGCTTTTGAAGGAGATATTCAGAAACAGCTTCAACAAGAGGAGGCTGACTGGAGGGCTGTCCAGTAAGTCCTTTGTTTCCTCTGCTTTGGTTAGGATTTTTTCTATTTTCTTTATAAAGGTTCTCTCTTGGAACTTATGTGGTCTGGGTAGGGCTGGAAAATTGCGGGCTGTGGGTAGGCTTATTGATATTCATAATATTGAAGTGTGCTTCCTTCTAGAAACTAAAATTAAGACTTGCACAGACTCTCTCATTTTTCGTGTTTGGAATAATAGCAATGTTAATTGGGCTTGTAACGAGGCTGAAGGTAGTAGAGGGGGTATGATTGCTCTTTGGGATGATACTAAATTTCAAGTTTCATCTGTTGAATATGGTTACGGGTGGATTGGTCTATACGGTCAGCATATGCAAAGTGGTTTTATCTGTGCTATTGTTGGTGTTTATGCCCCTTGTTCTATGTCAGAAAAAAAAAAAGGATCTTTGGAAGAACTTGTGTATCCTTAGACATGCCTTCCCTATTCCGTGGTTGATGGTGGGAGATTTTAATGAGACTTTGAATCAGATTGATAGAAGCAGTGGCTATCTTCATATTAAGGGCTCTTCAGCTTTTAGGAATTTTCTGGATTCTTGTCACCTTATTGAGTATCAACTGGCTGGAGGTTACTTCACTTGGTTCAGGAATTGCTTGATGAGCAAACTAGACCGTGCTTTCTCATATGAATCCTTTCTTCTACAATTCTCAAATGTAATGCTCCATCGATTACCTAGAGAAATGTCAGACCATTGCCCCTTGCTTGTTTCTGATTCCCTCCTAGAGAGCGGTTATCGGCCTTTTAAATTTTTGGACTGTTGGCTTCAATTTCCTAACTTCAAAAATATTATTAGAGGCTTTTGGTTTGACGGGTGTACAGCATTCCCAGGACGTTTCAGATTTATTAAGAAGCTTAGCTTTGTAGCAGCTCAACTTCGGCGATGGAACAAAGATGATTTTGGTGATCAGGAGTACAAGCTTCAGGTTGTGATTTCCCAAATTGATGAACTAAAGAGAAAACAGGAGGCTGATCCTCTATGTCCCTCAGATCACCTCAAGCTTGAATCTCTTATAAAGGATAAATGGACCTACAGTAATAGAGTTGAATGCAAGTGGAGGCAGAGATCTAGACAGTTGTGGTGCAAGCTAGGGGATCGTAATACCAGGTTTTTCCATTTGATAGCTAACTTCAGAAGAGCTAAATCTCATATTATGATGATCAATCATAAGGGGGCTGAACTCCGGTCATTACCAGAAATCAAATCTGCTGCTGTTGATTATTTTTCTAATCTGTATAGAGCTCCAATTGGGAAGAAAGCAGAGATGGGTCCTGTAGGTTTTAAAAGGTTAAATTCAAAGTTGTCTCTTTGGCTAGAGCGAGATGTGACATTGGATGAAATTAAAAGATGTGTGTGGGATTGTGATGGTTCTAAGAGTCCTGGTCCAGACGGTTTCAATTTTAAATTCTATAAGCTCGCTTGGGATTTTATTGCAGAAGACTTATTGGACCTGATCACTGAATTTTTTAGAACAGGGTCTATGCCGAAAGGGGTTAACCTCTCCTATATCACTTTGGTGCTGAAAAGAAAGGTTACTATGGAATTCAAATAGTATCGCCCCATTAGTTTGATCCATGGTATTTACAAGATTATTGCGAAGATTTTGTCCAGCAGATTAAAGGAAGTAATAGGCAGCTTGATTAGTGACAATCAGACTGCTTTTATAGCAGACAGACAAATTGTTGATGGTTTTATGGTAGCTAATGAAGTGGTTTATGATCTAAAAAGAAGTCGAAGATCGGGTCTCATCTTCAAGGTTGATTTCCAAAAAGCTTTTGATTCAGTTCTATGGGATTACATTGATGAGGTGATGACTTACATGGGTTTTGGTGCTAAATGGAGAGGGTGGATTTCCTCCTGCTTGTCTACTAGTCAGGTTTCAGTCTTAGTCAATGGCTCTCCTTCCCCTAGGTTCAAAGTGGGGCGAGGTATTAGGCAAGGTGATCCCCTATCTCCCTTTCTTTTTAATATTGCTGCTGAAGGTCTATTTGTTCTCTTCCAACGTGCGGCATCCTCAGACATCTTTCAGGGTATTGATTTTGGCTCCAATAACTTCTTAAGTCACCTTCAATATGCAAATGACACTCTTGTCTTTATGCCAGCTAGTTTGCATGCCCTCCAGTCAGTTAAAAGAGTCTTAAGGTGGTTTGCTCTATGCTCAGGCTTGCACATTAATTTTTTTAAGAGTTCTCTTATAGGAATCAATGTTGATGACTCCTGCTTGGATGAGTTTGCAAAATCAGTTTACTGCAGGCATGATTCTCTTCCATGTAATTACCTGGGAATGCCTTTGGGGTCTAACCCTAGAAGGATTTCAACATGGAAACCCGTCATTGATAAGTTTCGAAAGAAACTCACTTCGTGGAAAGGGAGAATGTTAAGCATGGCCGGTCGCATTTGCCTTATCAAAAGTGTGTTGAACACCCTTCCTTTGTACTTCATGTCCATCTTCCTTATGCCAAAAGGTGTGTGTCGCTTACTTACTTCCATCCAACGCAAATTCTTATGGTCAGGAACTGTCAAAATGAGAAAAAATTGCAAAGTCCAATGGAGCGTGGTTGTTAGAGATAAGGATAGGGGTGGCCTTGGGATTGGGTCATTGATAGCCAAGAATAAAGCAATGCTTTTCAAGTGGATTTGGAGGCTCTCTCTTCCTGGTAATGAGCTGTGGAAGAAGATGATATTCAACAAATTCAAGCCGGTGTTTGAAAATGGTTTCCCTATTTTTAATAGAAGATTGTCTTGTATCTGGAGGGATATAACATCCCTTATGACCACAACAGACTCTGTCTCTTCAGCTTTAGCCAATAATTGCAGATTTGTAGTGGGAAATGGCTCTCTGACTCGATTCTGGTCTGATGTTTGGTTTGATAGCTCTCCATTGAAAGTCATCTACCCTCGACTCTACATTCTTACCACTAAACCGAATGCCACAATTGCTGACATGGGAATTTGGGAGCAAGGAGAATGGAAGTGGGAGTTAGCTTGGAGGAGACAATTGTTCCTCTTTGAAGCTGAGCAGGTCGTCTACCTTCTCTCATCTCTAGAAAGCTTTCGAATAAAGGCAACAATTTTAGATAAAAAAGTCTGGTCCTCTTCAACAGGTGGAGGGTATACAGTTAAAACTTGTTCTCTACTTATTGACAGGATTGTGAATCCAGGGCTTAGAACTTTCAAGGCTTCGATATGGCAAAAAGGGGTCCCTCCTAAGGTTCAATCTTTTCTTTGGCTAGCTGTTTAGAATAGATTGTGCACTAAGGATTTCTTACTTTGCCGTAATATAATCCCAGTTGATCAAGCCTTTTGTATCTTTTGTGAAAATGAGATTGAGACTTCAAATCATCTTCTCCTCCATTGTAGACCAGTGTGGAAATTATGGATGAAATTCTTGGATTGGTGGGGTATTAGTGGTTGCCTTCCCTGCTGTGTGGATGATCTTTTACATCAATGGCCCAACCTAGTGTTCGGAAAATTCCAGCGTAAGGCTTGGTCTATGCTTTCTTGTTGTGTTAGCTGGAGTATATGGCTTATGAGGAACAAGGTAATCTTCAATGATGGAACTGCGACCTTCGAAGATATTTTCTCCTTAATTCTTTATCGCCTCTCAAATTGGCTCAAGTCTGCAGATAAGTTCTTCATGGCTACTGGCACTACTTTAATTATGGGTCCTGAAGGTATTATAGATTGGTCTAACACCAAATAAAGGCTTTTAGCATGGCGTATCAGCTTTTTCATTCCTAATGTCCTTTTTCGGTTATGTATCTGTTGACTTTCTTTATGTGTTTGTTTTTTGTTATTGTGATTCTTTTTTTTTTTTTTCATGTATCTTGTTTTTGGCTACCTTCTGGTTAGCCCTTTCAATATATCGACTTATTCCAAAAAAGATTGGAAGAGAAGTGCTACTGCAGAATAAGGTCCCTTTTTCCCTACCATTGTCTCTCAGACTCCATGTGCTTGAACAGAGAGAGAATTGAGAACCGAAATATTTGTTATTTCCAGGTCAGGAGTGTAATGTGAAGGAATCTTTATGATAAGATTCTTCAAATCAAGGTTTACAATACCGTTCTGAAATTCATTCCAAATCTTCATTTGATACTAAATGTATTTGTTAAATAATATTTATGTAGTCTTATTTATTAAGGGTAGAATAGTACTTTCAGTTTAACCTATATATACTTTATTTGTATTTAGGTTAAGACAATGCATTCATAATATACAGATTATTCAGAATTCTAGTCTCCTTTTTGTGTTTGATCTCAATAAGTTTAACAATATTATCACATATAAAATATTTTTTATACATTTAAAGAAATTTAACCATATTTGTTGTTCTTAATTTCTTTATCGTTCTTGTTCTATTTCTCTCTACTAATTAATATTGATTTGCTAATATAAAGCATGATTTTATAGTTAACATAAACTACAACTTTTTTTTTTTTTCAACATACATTAACTATTACATTCTTTGACTTTTTTTCATAGAAGTAATAAAAAAAAAATTGAACAACAGAAATCCACAGCTATTACAACTTTTTATTCACAGCTGAAGCAAGGGGGCATGCAGAGTTAAAGAGTCATCCTCACCTTCTAATGTCCACTTCAATCCAGTCTCCAGTCAACACGTTCTGGCAATAGCTTTATTGAACAGAGTAATAATTACGCCAAGCAATGGAGCACTAATGACTTTGCACACATATTATATATTGTTTTTCACGACCCAAAAAGTCTTTTTTAATTATCCAAAAGTTCATATATATCAACTTTTCCTGTGTAGTTGGTTGGTAATGTGAATGATGAGTGTATTTTTCTTAAATATTTTTTTATTATAAATATATTAAAATGGTATTATTTTTTTACATTAACACATCACAATTATAAAAAATCATTTAAGAAAAATACACTGATTCTATGCAATTTTATATTATGTATTCTACACAATTTTATTTTTAAATTCTAATCGACAAATTTACAGATGGAATTATGTCTTTGGTATTTTCCAAAGAGTTGAAAAATATTTACTGTATATGCCATAATCACCAACAGTTAAAGAATCATCTCAACCCAAAAGCTTAAGCTATTAGGTGAGGTCCCATGATATGATTTATATTATTCTCTAACACACCCCCTCAAGTGAAAGCCCTTTGGGCTTGAAACTTGCACATACCCACATTTACCTTGTGCTTAATTTTGATCAAATAAATGGGGATGGTGAGATTCGAACTCGTGACCACTTGGTCATCAAGGCTCTGATACCAAGTTAAAGAACCATCTCAACCCAAAAGCTTAAGCTATTAGGTGAGGTCCCAGGATATGATTTATATTATTCTCTAACACCAACGTCGTTATTCCATCGGTAATTTACCAATGGAAATATAGACGGAATAATTTTGTCGGTATATTTCCAGCAGGAAATTTTTTTGGAGTGCATTTTTTCATTTGTAAAACCATCCGAAGTGTTTTTTTTACCTATAGAATTAGTGAAAGAATATGGAATTACCGACGAATGTATTATGTTGGTGAATTAGTCGATAAAATTTTTACCAACAAAATGGTAATCTTATGCCGACAAAAATTTTCCGTCAATAAAATTGTTAAATATTGTAATGTGAAAGCAACGCAATATAAATTTCCAAAATTGACATTTTTATCTAATGTGAAGTGTTCCTGGGGACATCTACCCCTCTGTGCCTAGTTGGCTTATCATCTCAATACTGATTTGATCTTCCTTCGCATGTATTGATAAATTTGATCTTACGCAAGAAGAACATTGCAAGAACAATTCATTGACAAATGGAACTTCTCAGGAAAACAAAGCTCATACTTATTTCAAGGTTCTTGCTCTTAAGATTCCCAAGTTACTGTTGGATTGGCACTAAAAGATCTTTCTTTCTCACCATCATCAGGGAAACCAGTCTTCATTTCTCACCTTCAAGTGCGGCAACTTACAAAGGCAAAAAATGACCTTCTAGGCTATGTGTATGGCATAATTCCTTTCACTTTGGAGCCGATTTGCTTTTCTTTTTTTTTCTTATCTCTTTTCTTTCATTTTTACGTTTGAACTTTCAAAATTTTAGAGCAACTCTTTAATTTTATTTTTTTTTAGATTTGATCCTTCTTATTTCAATTAATATATATTTTTTATTTCTTTATATAGAATTAAAATTGGTTTCAATATCATCAAACTTTTAATTTTTTTAATATATCAGATTTGATATCTATTCTTTTAATTTGCTATTTAATTTATTTAAGATTATTTTTTTAAAAAAAATTTTCATTTAATTTTTTATTGTATTTCTTTTTACTCTGATAAATTTTTTAAATTGATTTTTTTCTGATTTCATCCTTCAATATTAAATTAAGTTTTTTTAATTAAGTCAATTCTATAATTTAACAATTTGATCAATTTCTCTTGTTCTTTTTTTTATCCTAAAAAAATACTAACTTATGGAAAACCCCAAAAACATAAGTCGTACTTTTCCATTACAACATGGTTCAAGTCAAACACATGAGGCACTGCGGTTTGGCTTCAATGGTTGTTTTTTCTTTCTAAGAAATGTATTTTGGGACTAGTTTTTGTGTATGGAGACTGACTTCACTTTCCTCATCATTCTCTAACTTAGCCAGTGGCTTCAATGGTTTTTTTCTTTCTAAGAAGTGTTTGATTGAATCAATAGAAATAAATATATAAAATAAATTCATTTCATGATATTTTTAGAATAAATTTTTGTATCTTTAAAATAAAAAATATAAGAAGACGTGTCTTCCTCTATCCTCACTGTTTTCGTTTTTTTATCAAGAGATAGTTACTGCAGTACATTATGAATTAAGATTGGCATTTTCAAGAAAAAAATTCTTTTTCAAAATTTGTTTTTAGGTTATATCTGGTACAAGGAAAAAAAAAAAATCTCACCTTTTTTATCTATTAATTTTTCACTCCTCTTCCTCTTCATGTTCGATGCAAATTATAGAGGGGGGGGGGGGATATTGAAGATGAAACGTCTCAATATAAATGGGATTAAATGTCACTCTCCAAGCATGAAAGAGAAACCCAACCCTTCTTTGAAATGAAGCGATTCTCACTTCATATTTAATTTATTACTTATTTATGTATGTATCTCATCTTTCATCGTTTATTATATTTAAATTCATAATCTATTAAGGTGTGTGGTATATATTCATTAATATAATTTATAAATCTAATTTATTACAAGTCTCATCATTATCTAAATTCTTAAACACTTCATCTTTTTAACTCATTTTAGTTCTTTACACTTCATTTTTATTTTTGTCACCTCAACATTTTCCTTATAATTTTTAATCTCATATCAAACGCAATATTAATATCACATGGTACAAGAGACAAACCTTAAACATGTTTAGGCTATTAGAGTCCAAAAAGCTTGTCCAGGTACACATTACTCGGAAAAAGTATACTTTGACAAGCTTTTTGTAATAGTTTTGCGTGAAGTAAGGTATCATTAAATTTGTGAGAAAAGGGAAGGGACAAAACAAATGGATCCCATATAAATATCCATATGGAAAAAGCCCTCGAACTAGAACCACATGTTCAGATCTTTGAGAGGGATAATATCAAAACAAAAATCCACAATGCCTATGGCCCATTTACCTGTCTGCTAGCATTCAATCAAACTTCAAGTGGAGCACAGCAAGGAGCAGAAGCTGTCTTCTGCTCATTTTTAAATTCCTTCAATCATCTTCATCTTCTTTCTCTACAAAGACTACACTACGCCATAACTTACCTTTCTTCACTATCAGATCAAATGGATCTTTATGGGGCAGATTATTCTCAAGCACAGTTCCTAGAGGCCTAAAAGCCTTAAACTCAGCAACAAAACCTGCAAAATCACCAGGAAGATTGGAAGACTAAGAGAAGTGCTACTGCAGAATAAGGTCCCTTTTTCCCTACCATTGTCTCTCAGACTCCATGTGCTTGAACAGAGAGAGAATTGAGAACCGAAATATTTGTTATTTCCAGGTCAGGAGTGTAATGTGAAGGAAGCTTTATGATAAGATTCTTCCAATCAAGGTTTACAATACCGTTCTGAAACTCATTCCAAATCTTCGTTTGATACTAAAATTTTCTATATCAGTTCATTTTGGCGCGTCTCAAAACTAGTATTATCACTTATAAAATATTTTTTATACATTTAAGGAAATTTAACTATATTTGTTGTTCTTAATTTCTTTATTGTTTTTGTTCTATGTCTCTCTACTAATTAATATTGATTTGCTAATATAAAACATGATTTTATAGTTAACATAAACTACAACATACATTAACTGTTACTACAACATACATTAACTGTTACATTCTTTGACTTTTTTTCATAGAAGTAAAAAAAAAAAAAATGAACAACAGAAATCCAGTACTATGAATCTGCCACTTTATTGTTGTTCCAATATCAACTCTACTTGGTATCTCGTGAGGTGAAACCTTCATTGAAATTGTGCTGCAATAATAAAAAAAAAAAAAACATATAACTATAGTCATGAATACTTATAGTTCTATACTCATAGAATTAGAAATGTTAGACTTATCAAATGAAATAGCAAAGAAAAGATAGTCTAACACAAACTTTGCTAATAAAACCTCAAAATATCAAAAGCTTGCAAAACTTACTTGAATTTACCAAATGCATTTTTTAATTTCTTCTTGCACCATACATGCGAGCATTCTTCTTTGTTCTTCTTGCCTTCAGATTCCATTGACGTTCAACCATCCTATGAAACCATGCAGGTCGTCTTGTTCTAAACACAATATAACCCATTGTGACTCCAAAGACAAACCCACATCCATACCCCATTCCCACAGCTTTCCATCCAAACCCATCTCCTTCATTAAAGTTTGATGGCGGTAATGGTGGTACCACGCCATTGTTGCATTTTGTTGGCATTGGGATTCCACATAAACCCAAGTTTCCTTGAAATGCGCTTGGATAAAATGTGCTGAACTGACGCTCCCTAGGTATGGGCCCTTCCAGTTTGTTTTGTGAAAGGTTTAAGACTACAAGAAATGTTAGATCTGTCAACTGCACAGGAATCCTTCCCGTAAGCATATTTGAAGACATATCTAATGCCTCTAGATTGGTTAAAAACCCTAATGATGATTGGATATGGCCTGTAAGGAAATTGTGAGAGAGGTTAAGTTGATGAAGTCCTTTAAGCTTTCCAATTGGTTTTGGAATCTCACCGGTGAAACTGTTACTTGATAAATCAAGTCCTCTGAGGATACTTAGGATTTTCACAAACTCAACTTCCAACCCTTTCCATGTCATTTGTATTGAATAGGTGTAGCTAGAGTAACCTCTTGCCGTCATGTAATACTTATCTAGATCGACACTAATCATTCCTTCAAGACTATTGAAAAGCTCTTCTGGCAATGCATGGTCCACTCAAATTATTTTCAGAGATGTCAAGAATATGTAATTTGGAGAAGGAATTAAAAGTAACCGGACCCTTCATAAAACCTTGGAGTTTATTGGATTTTAGAACAAGAATCTTTAGCTCTGGAAGCATTTCTAGGAAATAGGGGAATGTATCATCAATCTTATTGTTTCCAAGATTAAGAAACTCCAGCATTGTGCAGTTGACAATAGACAACGGTATTTTCCCTTCTAATTCATTGCCATTGAGGTTGAGATATTCCAAGTTACTTCCCTCTGAAAATGTTGATGGAATAGTGCCTCGGAGATTGTTCATACCTAGATGCAAAACTGAGAGTCTGTTGCTGAAGTTTCCCAAACATTGTGGTGCAGAACCACTCAAGTTATTGTTGGAAAGATCCAAGACTCGAAGGAATTTTAACTTGCAAATTGAAGAAGGAACCTCCCATGTCAATTTACTGTTGGATGCAAGAATAAGAATTCCCAAGTTCTCTTGTTTGAAAATTGAACTTGGGATTGAACCATGCAAGGAGTTATTGCTCAAATCAAGGTATTGCAATGAATTGTGTTGGAATTCACCTATATTGCCTATGAATTGATTATTATGAAGGTCCAAATTCAATAAAGAAGGGAGAGCAAATAAAAAGGATGGTATCATCCCATTGAGTTGATTGTTTGATAAATCTAAACCTTCGAGCAGGGTTAGGTTAGCAAAAGAATCTGGAATCTGACCCATAAAATTATTGGAACTGAGATCCAAGTAATGAAGCTTCACAAGGTTTCCAAATGAAGATGGAATCTGACCATTAAAATTGTTGTTTGTGAGGTTTAATTGAAAGAGCCGTGTAAGATTACCAAACAGAGCTAGTTTTGACCCAACAATGTTACAATTACTAAGTAATATATACTCTAACGACTTTAAATTTCTGATGGAGTCATTTTCTAGATAAATTGAAATTTTTGTATCAGAAAGGTCCAACAGCCAGAGGACATTACTCACATTGGAGGAAGGAAAAGAGCCAGTGAGGCCTTCATTGTCTCGCAGAATGAGTAATTCAAGGTTTGGTAGGAGAAAGATATTACCCGGGATTTTCCCTTGCAAACCACAACCCCCAAGGTAAAGAGATGACAAAGAAGAGGACAGATTCGTCAAGGAATTAGGTGCAACCAAAGACATATTTACAGAACTCAAATCGAGATCTCTTAGCTTGGTTAGGTTTCGAACAAGCTTGTCAAAAGAAACTGGTTCTACACTTAGATGGTTGTTTCCAGAGAGATCAAGAGAAATCAATTTGGAGAGACGGGAGACTTCTAATGGAACTTGGCCTGCGAAATTGGAAGAATTTAGATTAAGATGTGTCAGATTGGAAAAATGCCCAAATCGAGAAGAAATATGGGAGGAGTTGAAATCATTGAAAGAGAGATCGAGCTTCTGAAGATGATGAAGAGAGAAGAGAGAATTATAGGAATGGAGGGTGCCATAAAGCATGCTGCAAGAGAGGTTCAGTCCAGTGACTTGCCCGGTTTTCATATCACAATTGACCCCATCCCACAAGCAGCAATCTGTACCGTCTTTCCATGACTCTGTTTTTGGAAAGGGATATTGACAATAGTAGCGCTCCCAATAAGCAGAACTATGAATGGGAAAGGATTGTTTGAATTGAAGGAGAGAAAGACTTTGGTGATGAGCACACAAATGAGAAGAAGAAGAAGAGGAGTGATTTGAGGAGAATGATGATGAAATTGTTGTATGAAAATGGAAGAGAAATAAAATGGAACAGAGAAATTGAGTGAGGGATAATGAAAACTTCATGTTGGATTTGCAGGATTCAAAGTCTATTTGGAATTCTGAACGATTGGGGAGAGATGAGAAATAAAGAAAGGCACTTTTAGTAGTATTTATAGACAAACCAATCTTAGATTCTTCTGTTCATTCAGTTTCTGTAATTAAAAAAAAAAACTTGAGTGCTAACAACTTGGTCTGTCCTTTTTCTTGACCCCAAAGTTATTTTATATATAAAAAAAACCTGTGTAAGAAATGAAATTTCTTACGCACTAACAACTTATTGCAGAGATGTTTTTCTATACTGTATTTAGCAATGAAATTTCTGCGAAGCTTGCCTTGACCATCAACAACGAAAACGAAAGTTCAGGATATATTGTATATGAAAAAATATAATGTTATAAATTATTTTAAATAAAATAAATAATAATCAAAATAATAAAAATTAAATCTAAAAAAATAAAAGATAAAGAAATTAAAATAATAATAATTAACATTTCATAAATTATTTCAAATAAAATAAATAACAATTAAAAGAATGAAGACCAAATTTGATAGATAAAAAATTTCAATAAAAAAATAATAAGGAAAAAACAAATAAAAATTATAAAAATATGGACCAAAGTTAATATAAAAATTAAATTTTAAGAGATGAAATTGAAAAAATAAATATTCAAAACAAAATATATATAGTAATCAAAAGTTTGAGGACCAAATTTGATATAATCAGCAAATAATATGATATTTTTAAATTTTTCACAACTTCCAGAAAGTGTTTTCCATCCAAATTTTTCAGGAAAACACTTTTTCTGGAAACCAAGTTAAATTTTTCTTTGATCGGAAAGTATTTTTGATTGACCAACTTTTTTAATGATAAATAAATATAAAATAATTTTAAAAATAATTTTTTAAAAATTACTTTTCAGAAAATAACATGGCATAAACGATGTTTTTTTTACAGCATCAACAAGGGAAAACCAATCGTCGTCACTTTGGTCTGTCCTTTTCGTCCTTGACCTCCAAGTCTTCGGAACTTGTATATGTTATCCAGTAAGTGGTCCCTTTGTTGACTATACAAGAGTTGTTGTCTAACTTGTCAAGCATAGTTAATACAAAGGAAGGTTGGTGTTGGTCAATCTTGTTTGGTGTTACTGTGTGGTTCCTTTGGAAGTACAGGAATTGTCGCATTTTTAGGGAGACTCTAGAAGTGGCAGGGCATCCTTTAATGGTTATTTGGGGTTTGACAAAAGAGATAATGGGCGCTGGACACCATGAGGAGCTTAATACTTTGATTTCTAAGAAGATGAATGTTGTGGGATGGAAATACCCCCCTTCGAATTGGATGAAATTAAATGTAGATGGATGTAGTAAAGGCAACCCAGGTTTAGCAGCGGCGGGAGGATTAATTAGGGATTGCATGGGCTCTTGGATTAGAGGTTTTTCTATTAATACTGGGATTGGTACTTCAGTTCGTGCTGAGTTATGGGCGGTGATTACAGGGCTAGAGTTGGCTTGGTCTTTAGGCTTTCGCAAGATTATTTTGAAATCTGATTCTTTGGTTGTGGTGGATCTGCTCTTGAAACAATCCGTGAAAGATGATGCACACTATGCCTTGGTTAACAGAGCTCGTGAAGCTCTAAGTAGAGATTGGGTAGTCCAAGTGCAACATTCATACAGGGAGGTGAATGCTGCTGCTGATTGGCTTGCTAACTATGGGCTCTCCAGGAATCTCCTTTTTAAGGAGGATTCGACAATCAATGAACCTCCAGAGGGCTTGTATTGGTTTTTATACTATGACTTGATTGGAACGGTGTTCCCTCGTTTAATTTAATTTTGGGCTTTAGCCCCGATTTATAACAAAAAAAAAAAGTGTGTTGGAAACACGGCACAATTAATTTCCAGAATTGACATTTTATAACTGTAGATAATACTATATAGGTGCACTACGCTGTAAGTTGTCCTACATTTATTTCAATATAAAAAAAATGTTAAGTTGATAAAACCATTTCTAAAAAACAAAAAAAAATCAAGACTCAAGGAATTACTTGATGAGTTTAATAATTTAAAAATATAAATAAAAAATATTATGAAAATTAATAAACTTGCAAAAAAAAAAAACAACCTTGAGTCCTAACAACTTGATCTGTCCTTTTTCTTGACCCCAAAGTCATTTTATATATAAAAAAAATTATGTGAGAAATGAAATTTCTTGAGCACTAACAACTTAGTTCAGAGATGTTTTTCTATGTCGTATTTAGTAATGAAATTTCTACGAAGCTTGCTTTTACGAAACTGAAGGTTGAATTATTCAATTGCAAATATTTCCATACAATTGTTTGGAAACACTTTCCTGCGAAATTAATTGCATATTGCTGACTATACAAGAATGTTGGAAACACGGCAATATTAATTTTCAAAATTGACATTTGCAGCAAGTCTATGTGCTAATAGATTCAATTTATGCTCTTACTAGAACTTCCTTTGATTTCTTTACCAAGAAGGAGGATGGGTTGGGTTTCAACTTTCAAAATAAGTTGAGTTTGAGTTGATTTAATCAATTAAAACTCGGTTTATATTATTTTTTTCCCAAAACATAATGGTTTTTCATTTTTTTTTTTAAGAAACTAGTATTTAAAGAATTTTACATATGTTAGTTGTTCTTAATTTCTTTATTGTTTTTGTTTTAGTTCTGTCTACTAATTAATATTGACCTGCTAATATAAAAGGAGGGTTTTATAGTTAACATTATATCATTGACCCGCGTCATGTTGCGAGTCAAATCAATTTTTTAAACATAAAAAATATTTAAGTGTTGATAATATGTTTTCTAGTAGAAAACAAATATTCAAATCATGTGGGAATTAATTTGATATAATTCTGTCAACTTGACGGGTCCAAAGATAATTTGGACAACCGTTAAAAACACAGTTTAATTAAAAAAATTTCAAGATGATATATATTTTTTTATAAAATATTGAAACAAAAACATATTGAATTATGATACCAGAATAACCTCAAAGAAAACGAATCAAAATAAATTATCAAATTCAATTCTCATTCAACACAATATTGAAATTGAAAAAAAAAAACAATTAAAAAAAATAAATAACTTGGGTCAACTTGGCCTAACCTGCTAAACTCGCAACTTGAGTCATATAAACAGGATTACTTCATAGAAAGTAAATAAAAACAAATTTTAAAGCTCAATTCTTAATCAATCTAATGTTAAAGAATAAAATTAAAAAAAAAATCAATTAAACAAAAGATACAAAAAAATAACTCGAGTTAACCCAGGTTAACTCGTCAAAGCCATGATCTAGGTAATGAAATTACGATAATTTAATAAAAAGCAAGCTAACAAAAATTATAAAATCTAATTTTAAATTAATTAAATATTAAAAAATAAAACTAGCTATTTGAATTATAAAACTATAATAACCAAACCCATTAAAAAATGAAATTGAAATTTTATTTAAAAAAAATAAAGTAAGAGTAGAAACCATGGAAATATGTAAGGTTCTATCAAATTGACTTCAAATTGCGCACACTAAATTGTTGTTACTTGGCAAAGTAATAATTATGCTTAGCAATCGGGGCCATAGTTTTAAGACCCGGCCCGGTGGTCGGCCCGGTCCAAGGCCCGGGTTCCGGGTTTTGACCAGGTCATAGGGTCTTGACCGGGTCGCCAGGTCGGCCTGGTCAAAATATATTTTTTTTAAAAAATCAAAACGATGTTGTTTTAGCAAAAAAAATAAATAAATAAAAGTCAACGTGTTTGCGGCCGGGTCTTGCCAGGTCAACCGGGTCTGGCCGGGCCAATTCCCAAGCGGGTTTTGGCCTCCAACCAGACCGGTCCCATGCCCAAGTCAGCTGGGTCCCGGGTCGACCCGCCGGGCCGGTCCGAGTTTTAAAACTATGATCGGGCCACTAATGAGCGCCCGCCTGGTAATGTATAGCAGTTTAATTATTTTATAAAGATTTTTTTTTAATTGAAAATATATTAATATGATATTTTTTTAAATTTTATTTTTAATTTTTAATATTAATTCATTAAAATTATAAAATATATATAAAAAATCAATATTGATATTCTAAATGGATTAAATAGTGTTTTAGAGGTTGCTAATATTTCTTTAAATTAATGAATCCTTTTAGTATTAAAATAACTAAATAGTTGACAAATCTTGATTAGTAGTATTTTGTTTTTTTTTAAAATACTTTTCTTGGTTATCGTTCCTTCAATTGATATACTTTGATTTTTCCCTTTTCTATTCTAAATAATAAATAATTTAAACTATGAGATTATGTATACATAATTGAAAAACAAAATGATAAACAAAGTCATCTTCACCTTCTTATGTACAATCCGCAGCTGTACAACAAGATTAAGTAACCAATAAATTCATTCAGCAAATATTTCCACACGAGGAGAAGTCCCTTAATTCACTAACACAAGTGCTAATTATAATAAATAAGGTAGTTAATTGTGAAGTATTTATAGTAAGATAAAAAAAAATTAAAAATCATGACAGCTTAATTTGAATGTTCAGAGATGTTTTTCCAAATTGTATTTAGCAATAAGATTTATGCGAAGATTGCTATGCTCACTAAAATATAATTTCCAAGAAATTCAAGCCACAAAATCGGAAGAAAACTTCTTAATAATTTACTATCCTAGTTTACTCACAGCTTAAGCAAGGGGGCATGCAGAGTTAAAGAGTCATGCTCACCTTCTTATGTCCACTTCAATCCAGTCTCCAGTCAACACGTTCTGGCAATAGCTTTAATGAACAGTTGTTAGAAAAGTACAGACAAACAATGGAGAATTAATGGAGTTTGAAGGTTCTTGCACTCAATTAGATGCTGTGGGATTGGTCGTCCTAAAAGTCTTCGATCGGAACTTGGATGTATAGATAGTGTCGACTCTTCATGTGGTGCTGAATGTGAAACTGAGGGTTGAATTATTCAATTGCGAATATTTCCTCGCAAGGAGAACTCCCTTAATTAGTTGATAACTAAACAAGAGAAAGCAATAGGCAATGGTCCAGAAGAATATTCATGTGGTGCTGAATATGGAACTGAGGGTTGAATTGCGAATATTTCCTTTAACATTTTTTGTTGAGATCAAGTCTATTTAAGTGATGTGCAGCAAGTATATGTGCTAATTAGAACTTTTTTTTGGTAGCTCGTCCGGCATTAACAATACGTTATTTATATTAATACATTAAAATGATGTAAAAACATGAGAATATTGGTTTCTTGTAAAAAATGAATAAAAAAATAACATAAAAATACTATTTTGATATATTTCCAAACAAAAAAACATTTTAAAAAAGTAACATTCACCATACTAGCATGCTCTAATAATAGAAACACGACAATAATGATTTCCTAAATGGTTTAAATATGTTTCAGGGGTTGCTAATTTTTCTTAAATTAAATAATCCTTCTAGTATTAAAAGTAATTAAATAGATTTTTGACAAATTTTGATCATTCTTATTTCAGTAATTTTTTTAAAAAAATACTTTTTCTTGCTTATCAATCTTTCAATTTATATACTTTGATTTTTCCTTTGTCCTTTTTCTATTTTAAATAAAAAATAATTTAACTATTAGATTATGTAAACAAATAATTAAAAAATATGTATGTAGTAAAAAATTGAAAATTGTAAACCCTTTACCTAGATGGTTCAATGAGTATTTATAGCCCCTGAAACTTGTTATTTTGTTGGAGTTAAGAGCCTGAAGAGTTATTTTCTTCTTATAGCAATAATAAAAGATAAATATATATGTTGTAACCCATTTTTGGGTCCCCATGAAAAATAAAATAAATAGCCAAAAGAGGTTAGAAAAATAACAGGAGGCAGAAGCGCTCGGAAAACAGTCAGAAAATTGGTCAAGGAATTTAAATATACAAGGATTGAATTTTTGACAATATATTCTTGAAGGATGAAAGCCCTATTGAGAAGAAAAATTTGAATTTTGAGGAGAAAAGCCCAAATTTGGATGTTTATGGACTTAATTGGATTTTTATTTGAATTTATAGAGTATTTGATTGCAAGAAAAATTAATTTTTAAGTCAATTTGGGCTTTAATTAGAAGAAATTTAAGTTCTGGGGCCAAAATATATTTGTTAGGAATTTATTGGGTCAAATCAGGGGCTTAATTGCATAAATATTGAAGTTTAATGGCCAATTAGGGACTTAAATAAGAAAATCCGAAACCAGGGACCAAATTGGAAGAGGCGCGTAAATGGAGGGGCTGCAATTATTCGGTTCAGGGGCCTAATTGAAGAAATTGAAAGTTTATTAATCAATTGAGGGCTCAATTGCATAAATCAGAGGCCAAGGACCAAAATGAAAAAGGCAGCCAACAAGAGGGGCGGGGACCGAATTTGGAGGGCTGATTTGAAGTTTGGCCATTTAAATGAAACGGCGTGTTTTATCCAAAACGACACCGTTTCATATATATAAAAAAAAAAGAAAAAAAAGAGGAAGACCAGAACGGTGTCGTTTTGAACGACACTGTTCATCTTCCTCCTTCCCCCCGATTTAGCAGCAACAGAAGACGAAAATTTTCAAAACCTTCCCGCCTCTCTCTCCTCGCCCCCACCGAAGCCCCACGAGACCACCGAACGGGTCACTGGCCGACTAGCCGTTGCATGATTGAAGGCGCACTAGCAAAAGGCACACCGGTTTCCTTTATAAATAGAGAGACCGAAGGAGAGAGAGGGCAACCCGAAGAGAGAGGGAGAAGAGAAATAAGGCACGAAAGAGAGAGAAGAAGAGAAACAAACTGAGAAGAAGGAAACCGAAACCAAAAACCGAAAGCAAACCGAGACAGAGAAAGCCACTGAGAACAAAAAAAAGAGAAAGGGGAGGAGGAAGAAATTTTTCGCCACTGTTAGAAACAGCAGCAACGCCGCCCGGAGTCGCCGTCCACAAGCCACGCCACCGCAGCCTCGCCAGCAAACCACCGCCGCGCCAGGTACGCTCTCTCCCCTGCATTTTTTTTCTTTTTCTCTTCTTCTGTAGGTTTCGTCTCCTGCATGCAGAATTATTTTTCTTGGTCCGAGATCGGCCCAGTCACCTTTCTTGGGCCGAGAGCGGCCCAGTCACTTTCTTGGGCCGAGATTGGCCTAGTCACTTTCTTGGGCTGATCCCGGCCCAATGACTTAAGGGGTTGTGCCCGGCCCAGTTAGTTGGGCCGGCCCAGCCCTTAATAATTAATATATAATTATATTATATTATTATATTATATTATGTGTGTGTGTATATATATATATTTTATTTAAAAAAAAAAATAAAAAAAAATCTAAAAAATGTTGTTGTTTTCTTTTCATATATATATATATATATATTTTTTTTTGGGGGGTTTGTATTTTTTTTTATATACTGTAGAGGTATAAATTTAGTATTTAAAATATCCGATTTTCGTCGAGACACCCGAAATTTTCAAAGATATTTTTTTTTTTGCTTTCAAAAATTTCTAAAATTCCTTAAAAATATTGTTAATTTTTCCCCTTACATCTTTTTAAAATGACTTAATATTAGTTTGTATTTTTATGTTGTGGAGATACAAATTCAGTATTAAAATACCCGATTTCGTCAAAAAAAAATATATTGTTAAAAAAAAATAATATTTTCTTGCGTGTTGCATACGGCCAATACTCTAACATGTTTTGAATGTTCTTTTTATATATAAAAAAAAATATTGGAAGTTTTAAAAATGTGTTTTCGTATAGATTTCTTAAACACAAATTATTTTCTTGCATTTCTGGATTTTACAACATGTTTGTAAAACTCCAAAGGGTATTGACCAATATTCCAAAAACTATAAAAATCTTATTTTTAGGGAGGAAATTCATTTATTATTTACCGTTAATGTTTGGATAAAGAAATCCTTAAAAGGATGAATATCCAAAATATTATTGGGAGTAATAAATCCGCACACATTCTTGAAAGAAGCCTTGATTATAATCGAGGACATTTCAAAATTTTAATTTTTTTTATTTCACGATTTACGAGTCGCAAACTCTTGAAATACTAAGGGAAAAATGAGCTTTCAAAGCACATGGAATCTCCTTAGATTTCTATACAAAATCAATTGACGAGACTAGAAAACACCAACACCATAGATTATAAGAGCAAAGCAAACACCAAGCAGCTTACCTTAGGTAGGGCGTATTAGGGGTGCTAATACCTTCCCTTTACGTAACCAGTCCCTAGCCTTAGAATCTCTGAAAGACCAGTTAGGGTTTCTAGTAACCCAAAATACTAGGTGGCGACTCCAAAGAACCAAATCAGTAAAACAAAACGAAAGTAGCCAGTCGAATGTCGCAAAACAAATTTTCATTTTTTTTGGGTGCGACAGGATGGCGACTCCACTGGGGACCCTTGGACTAAGCTTGATTTGTTTGTTTGTTTATGTTATGTGTTATTGGTTTTTGTTTTCTTATGATGCTTTGTTCAAAAGCTTTAGCATATATCTTTACATTCTATCATACATGGCATAGTCATGCATCACTTTATTATTATTATTATGTTTTGGAGGGCACACACATGTAACTCTAAGTTTAAGTGGGGGACTAGCAGCTTGCCTTATGACTTGAGTCAAGGTTTAAGTTTGTGTAAACCCCAACTCTTTGCTGAGTGTTTAGACTGATTGTGATTGGTACACGTACCATCCCACTATCTGCTAGACCTCCATATCGCCTTTACGAAGGTTGATCACTGGAACAACAAGAGACCCTCTTTTAGAGACCCAGTAGTAAACCTACCCTATGTCTCACGTAGAGGAATTAGAACCTATCCTTAGGGTGTATGTTCCAGCATATCTTTTGCATCAAAACAAGTCTAAACCCCAATGCATTTTGAATTGCAGGACTTGTGAATGAAATGGCCATCATCACTAAATCTTCCATCTTAGAGTATGGAAAAAATTCTGAACTGTCACAATTGACTGAAGGAGATTGTCTTAGAAGCGATGCTAAGAAGATGTCACCAATCAAGAACCTGAATTGCATATTGAATGAGGTGAACAAATTAACGACTCATTTTCAGAATGTGGATAAAGATGCATTTTTTAGGAAATACGGACGTTTGATGGAAATTGCAAAGGTAGAAGTTTTAATCCCAGCTGTGCGAGCTTTAGTTCATTTTTGGGATCCAGACTACAGATGTTTTTCCTTTGGAAGCATAGACTTGTGCCCTATGGTTGAGGAATATAGATTGTTGACCGAGTTTCCCAACGACCTGTATCGGATTTATTCTCCTTTAAGATCCGACAAGATCATCCCTGAACTGTCAAAGCTGCTCAGAATCTCCAACTTGGAAAAGTTTCTGGAAAAGAATGGTACCGGTTTGAAATGGAGGATGCTAGAATTGGAAAAGAAGTCAGGAGTAGAAAAAGAGAGATTGATTGCCCTAGGTATATTTGGCCTTGTGTTGTTCCCAAGTCAGATTGGTGTAGTGAGTTTGGAGGCCGCTGCTGCTTACGTGGAGTATGAGAATACACGAATCAATCCAGTGGCTGCTATTTTAGCCGAAACAATTTTGACACTTAACCATTGTAGGAGGGCCGGAAAAGGAGCAATGAGATGCTGCACGCAACTGTTGTATATTTGGATGGTTAGCCATATCGAGACAAAGAAACCTGTCTTCAACAATTTTTGGTGGTTCACCCAAAAACCCCTCAAGTTAGTAGAAGAAGAAGAATGAGGAGATCTAGACAACCAGGGTTGGGTTGATAAATTAGAAGGTTTACCTAATAGCGAGTTTAAGTGGAGTGCCCAATGGGTAACGACAGTGAAGGTCCTAATGAATTGTGGACAAAGGCGTTGGGTACCATTGGTGGGGATTACGGTTATGTTGAGTTATGCTCCTGCCTTAGTTGGTAAGACAACTTGGGGGCATGCAGTTCGTTCCTAGGACTATGGGAATCGCTCAATTCTCTGGTTTGTTCAAAGATCCCATGGCAGAAGAGGTTTTGGAGATCATCAAACAAGATTGGAAGCATCTAGTGTTGGTGGAGATAGCAGGGTTGAGAGATCCAAGTGTGAGCGAAGGATATGTGAAATAGAGAGACTTATCTACTTCAGCCACGCCTTGTATAGAAGTCAAATCTTCTCCAATTGTAGCAGAGCCTATTAAGAGAAAAAGGTTGCTTCAGCCATGCCTTGTGTAGAAGTCAAATCTTCTCCAACTGTAGAGGAGCCTATCAAGAGAAAGAGGGTTAGTAATGAAGAAGACTTGAGAAGGCAAGTGGAGAAACTACGAATAGAATTGAGCAAGAGCAGAAAAGACAAAGCAATGTTGGAAGAAATGATGCTAGAACAGGATAAAATGAGAACATTTCTAGATGAGCAAATACAGTCTAGAGATGCGAAAATAACAAAGCTGGAGTTAAAGTTGGTTGAGGAGAAGATTGCTAAGGAAGGAAGTGAGAAGGAGCTTAAAGGGTTGAGTTTGGATTGGATGCAAAGTTGCTCTGAACTTGAAGCAATGGAGATGGACTTTAGCGATTGCCAAGAAAGTGCAGAATATTACAAGAAAAATTTGCGCAAGTGCAAATTCGAGCTGATGGATAGGATTAGGAAGTATGAGGATTTGAATAAGAAATATATGGAGTTGGAAAGCGAAAAGGGAGGATTCGAGGATGTTAAAGCAGAGTTAGCAGTCAAGAAGAATGAGATAAAAGTCATGAGGATAAAGCTTGACAAAGAACGGGAAGAGTCAAAGTATTTAGACGAGAAGCTAGTAGCAATGGAGAAGCACAAAGATCAAATCGACGCCAACAACACTGCTTTGAACAGAACCAACATGTTGCTCATAGAAAAAATGACCAAAACAGATGAGCAAATGGACGAAGCTGCTGCACATGCTCGAATTGTTAGAATCAATTCGCGGAATGTGGGGGGAGACATCATTCACTATCGCCGAAGCCTAGCTGAAACTGATGCCTTTCTAGGGAAGATTGAGAACCGCGGCTTTGCTTTCTTACCTTTGGCTAAGGAGTTTAGGGAGGAAAGGGATTAGCATGTTGTATTTCTTTTATTTCTAAATGTATTTTTATCCAAGCGTTAATGAAAAGGGCGTTGACCCATCTTCTTATGCAAAAATCTGTCTCTTGGTGAACATGATTCAAGCAAACGACTCGAAAGGCAGAACTCCTATCAAAGCAATGTGACAAGAGAATGCTTATAATGTGATGGCTGTTATTCGTTCACAATAAATACATTTTTATTGGCTGCATCCATACCCAATAAAACATGCATTTTCAATCATGCATCCATCACAATCATACATTTTTCTCATACATCTATGCATGCATCTGCAGATTAAGAAACATAGGTCCCCCTCCTAGAATCCACAACACTCGACAAAGAGCAAGAATGGAAAACGAAGGAAGGTCACAACCAGAAGCTCAGTACCAAAGAGAACTTGAAGGAGTTCGGAATGATGTGGCATACTTAACCAGTATGTTAGAGCAAATATTAAGAGCCAGAGATGGAGAGGGAACATCCACTCAACCTAATGAAGCACCAACAGCAGCTCAAATTCCTGTCGCACCTATAAACATAGGGGTAAATACACCAACTAAGCAGAGTCCTGCTCGGCCCATCCAAATCCCTATTACAATGGATTTAACAAACGAAGATCCACATGACTTTAAATTCTCTAATCATGAAGGAGATGATAAGTGGACTGCCCTAGAAGAGAGGCTAAGGGCAATTGAAGGAAATAATTTGTTTGACCCAATTAGGGCCGCTGAAGTATGTTTATTACCTAATATTGTCATTCCAAAGAAGTTCAGAGTGCCGGAGTTTGTTAAGTATACTGGGATGGAATGCCCGAAGACCCATCTCCGCTCCTACTATAACAAAATGGCAGAGGTTATCCACGACGACAAAATGTTAATTTACTTCTTCCAGGATAGCCTGACCGGATCGGCCCTCAGTTGGTATATGAGGTTAGACAATATTAAGATCAGGAAGTGGACAGACTTGGCAGACGCTTTCTTAAAGCAATACAAGTTTAATCTAGAGATTGCTCCTGATAGGACCAGTCTGATTAGCATGGAGAAAGGAACTCAAGAGTCCGTAAGGGTTTATGCTCAAAGGTGGCGTGACCAAGCTATCAATGTGCAACCTCCGCTGATAGAGACAGAAATGGTGACTTTGTTTGCCAATACTTTCAGGGCTCCATACTATGAACACCTTATGGGTAGTTCAACACAACATTTCTATGATGTCATGCGGATCGTCGAGAGGATTGAACAAGGGATCTGAAGTGGGAAAATTGCAGAACCTCTAGAGAAGAGAGGTTTCATTGGAAGGAAGAAAGAAATTGAGGTGAACAACCTAGAAAGGAGAAGCAAAAACTATCAAATACCTACCCCTCGAGTCACTAGTATTAACTTTTCCAAACCCTCCACTCCAAACCAGCCCAATCAAGTAAAATTCCCAGCAAATAACCACCACAATTACCAAAGAAAGGATAAGCAACCATCAGAAGAACAACTACCTCCTTTACCAATAACCTTAAAAGAATTGTATGCCAAGCTGTTGAGTATTGGGCAGATAGCTCCTCTACCCATACCACCTATGCAGCCACCTTTCCCTGCCTAGTACAACCCCGAGGTGACTTGTGAATACCATGCTGGTCACGCAGGCCATAGCATTGAGTCTTGCTTTGCTTTTAAAAGAAAGGTGTTGCAACTGATCAAAATGGGATGGGTCACTTTTGAGGATTCGCCCAATCAGTATTCAAACCCTTTACCTAAACATGTTGATGGTAGGGGAGGAGTGAATACCATGGAGATTGGCAGCAAAAAGAGGGTGTTGAAAGTGACCATGGCCAAGCTATACTTGATGTTGGTGCAGTCGGGACATTTGGAAGAAACGACTGAGTACTGCACAGGGGAAAGTAACTTTTGCCCTTTCCATAAAAAGGAAGGACATCACATTGATGAATGCATTGAATTTCATCAAAAAGTTGCAAGAATGCTAACTCTAGGAGAGTTAAGGATTGAGGCCGCAAGTGACAATGAAGAGGTAGAGATGATAGAGAATCAAGAGAAATGTAGAATCCAATCAACAACTAATGGTCGCTCAAAATTGGTATTAACTAAGGCCCTCATATGCAAGCAAAGTAGACTATGGAGCGATGCCTGGAGATTATGGTTATACCTCGAATATTGAAGCTCCTTTGCCGCTGTTCCGAACGAAGATAAGTGGGCTAACTCGGAGTGGTCGTTGTTTCACACCTGAAGAACTAGAAAGACAAAGAAAGGCTAAAGGCAAGGAGGTGCTGGACCTAGATAAAGAGTTTGAGGTGAATAAACTTGTGACTGAGGAAGAAACAAATGAGTTCTTGAAACTGATGAAGCACAGTAAGTACAGTATAGTGGATCAGTTGAAGAAGACCCCTGCTAAGATCTCCATCATGTCATTAATACTCAGCTCCGAGCGACACCGTAATGCTTTGCAAAAAGTACTGAATGAGGCCTATGTGCCCCAAGATATCGAGCAAAAGACTATGGAACATCTAGTAGGGAGGATTCATGCTGCCAATTACTTGTATTTCACGGAAGATGAACTTGACGCTGAAGGAACTGGACATAACAAACCCTTGTATGTCACGGTCCGATGCAAGGATTGTCTCGTCGGCAAGGTTCTCATTGATAACGGTTCGGCCCTTAATGTGTTACCAAGGCATATGCTGGATGAAATGCCGATAGATCCCTCACATATGCAACCCAGTGTGATAACGGCGAGAGCGTATGATGGCTCATGAAGGCCAGTTATAGGGTCAATTGATGTCGAACTAGTTGTGGGTCCACAAGTCTTTCTAGTAACCCTTCAAGTGATGGATATCCACCCTTCCTATAGCATGCTGTTAGGAAGGCCATGGATACATTCTGCGGGAGCTGTCACCTCTTCGCTACATCAATGTTTAAAGTACATTGCCAACGGTGTCCTGGTTACTGTTAAGGCTGAGGAGACTATATCGATGGTAAGAAATGTGGCGGTTCAATTCATTGAAGCAGGAGATTGTAAGAACGGAAACCTTCATGCATTTGAGATTGTGAATACCGAGTGGGTGCCCGAGAACACTGTGTTGAGGAAGCCAGAAATCTCTGAAGCCACTAAAATGGCCGCTAAAATCTTTTTTGAAAAACAAGATTCCTTTCCCATACGATATGGAGCAAGGAAGGCTTGAATGGAGGGGTATAATCAAATTGAAAGCTGCAGAACAGAGGTTTGGGCTTGGATATAAGCCCAAGAAAGAGGATTACAAACGAGCTGCTGGTGCAAGAAGGGAGAAGAGAATGGCTAGGATTGAAGGAAGGAAGCCTGTAGAAGAAAACTTAGCCATCCCTCCAATCAGGATTTCATTTCCAAAGGCCGCATATGTGATACAACCTGATGGGGGACATGGAGACCTCTTTCAGAAGCTTTCTTCAATGAACATAAACACTCTGGAGGAAAATCAAGTCAAGGACATTGCTGAGAAAATCGAATCCGAAAGGAGGATTGAAGAGCTGCCACAATTGACCATCCACACTTTGGAAGAAGTCACCGTCAAGACTTTTGTTCGGCAGCTAGCCGAAGGGGAGAAGTTCCAGAATTGGGAGACCCAAGAAGCTCCATTGGTTTTTAAAATGTAATCAACAATGATTGTTGGATTATATTTTTATCTATATTATTTGCTTTTTTTCTATTTTGTTTTTATTCATTGACAATCAAGGCTCAAGATGTCAATTGAATCTTATTGTGAGCCAATCTTTTATTTTTAATGAGATCATGCATTTTCAAAATTCATCTTGCTGTCTTACTATGCATTTACACATCACTTTCCGCTTTCAGGAACTCTGAAAGCGGATCCTCCACAACAACACCTGCACTTTACATTGAGAATGAATGGCCAAAATTTAAAGAATACATAGTAGCTGTAGAAGATGAGGAATGGGAGGAGGAAAACATATGGGAATTCGCAAAATTAATAGAGCAACACGAACATGCTTGGAGGCCCGCTAAAGAGGAACTTGAAACCATAAATGTAGGCAATGAAGAAATCAAGCGAGAGCTGAAGATAGGGACTTTGATCACCCCTGAAGCAAAGGAAGAGTTGATTGCACTGCTCAAAGATTATGTGGACGTCTTTGCCTGGTCTTACGAGGATATGCCTGGTTTGGATACGGACATTGTAGTACATAGAATACCATTGATGGAAGGATGCAAGCCGATTAAGCAGAAGTTAAGGAGAACTCATCCGGAGGTCTTAATCAAAGTAAAGGCGGAAATTGAAAAACAATGGGACGCTGGTTTTTTGGAAGTAGTGAAGTATCCACAATGGGTGTCAAACATAGTGGTGGTACCCAAAAAGGAAGGTAAAATCAGAGTTTGCGTGGACTTTAAGGATTTAAAATCAGAGTCAAACATAGTGGACATGCGATGGCCAGGAAGATACAAAGAGCCGGGTACTTCTGGATGACATTAGAGAAGGATTGTATCGATTATGTCCGGAAATGTCATAAGTGCCAAGTATACAGTGACAAAATCAATGCTCCTCCAGCTCCTCTGTTTAATTTAACATCTCCATGGCCCTTCGCGATGTGGGGAATTGATGTGATCGGACCGGTAAACCCAAAAGCCAGCAATGGTCATAGGTTTATTCTAGTGGCTATCGACTACTTCACAAAATGGGTAGAAGCTGGGTCATTTGCTCATGTGACGCAAAAAGTGGTGAAGAAATTTGTTGAGAGAGATTTGATATGTCGGTATGGTCCACCAGAAAAGATTATAACGGATAATGCCCAAAATTTCAACAGCAAGATGATAATAGAGCTCTACACTAAATGGAAAATCAAGCATTCCAATTCTTCACCATATAGACCAAAGATGAATGGCGCGGTAGAAGCTGCTAACAAGAATGTCAAAAAGATTATTCAGAAGATGGTAGTCACCTATAGGGATTGGCATGAGATGTTGCCATTTGCCCTTCATGCATATCGCACCACAGTTCGAACCTCAACAGGAGCCACCCCGTACATGTTGGTATATGGAATGGAGGCGGTGATGCCTTTAGAAGTGGAAATCCCATCATTGAGAGTGTTGTTAGACTCTGGGCTGGAAGAGTTAGAATGGGCAAAGGTTAGATATGAACAGTTGAATCTGATCAGTGAAAAGAGGATAGCCGCGATCTGTCATCATCAACTCTACCAAAGAAGGATGGCTAAATCATATGACAAGAAGGTTCGATCTTGAGGATTCCACGAAGGAGATCTTGTACTAAAGAAAATATTACCTTTACCTGGAGAAGATTAGAGTAAATGGGCACCTAACTACGAGGGGCCTTACGTGGTGAGGAAAGCATTCTCAGGAGGAGCTTTGTTGCTATCTAGAATGGATGGAGAAGATCTAGTTAGGCCTGTGAATTCCGACTCTGTAAAGAAATACTACGCTTGATGTATTTCGTAATTTCCCAGTCAATAAAATAAATTTCGGCCATGAATTCTCTTTGTAAAGAGTCCTTATATATATATATATATATATATATATATATATATATATATTATATATATATAAATATGATCTCATAGCATTTGAAATTTTTTGCTTAAAAGAACTTTTTTATGGCATGACTAAGAAAATGACTCCATCAATTGGAGAACCAAATCAAATCTGCTTGACATATAGTGGCACATCACACTAGGGGGCAAAAGGTGCACGAAGTGCACATAAGGGTCCATAGTAAACCCAAGCCAAAAAGGGGTATCATAATAAACACTTCTAAAAAAGCATCTTTTATAAGATTGGCTAATTGCATTAAAAGTTTCAGTTTTCATGAACAAAAACCAATTTTTGTTTCCTTTGACACAAAGCTCAATGGAGCAAGAAAGGGCCCTATAAGGAACCAGAGATCTCTTCACTAAAAGGATATGAAGGATATTTCGGTTCGTGAGAAAAGCTTGAAACAAGAGCGAAGAGGTTTACTACGAAAGGGGGACCTATGTTTCCAAGATAGGTAACAAAAACATACATGCATATTAACCATAATACATTGCTTTCAACATTTATCAGATCGGGGTTTCATCACCATTTCTTGGGTAGTGCGTTTTCTAACCCTGCCTCTTTTCGAGTGCGCCGTTTGAGCCCTCACTTCTCGGGTAGTGCGTTTTCTAAACCCTACCTCATTTCGAGTGCGCCTTTGAGCCCTCACCAACATTTTCCTTGGGTAGGTCACCCATCACAATGAGACCATATTTTTTCTGGGTAGGTCACCCATAAGAATAAGACCATTCTCCATTTTTTTACCTGGGTAGGTCACCCATAAGAATGAGGCCATTTCTTCCCTTGGGTAAGTCACCCAAAGAATGAGACCACTCTTCTTTTTTTTCCTTGGGTAGGTCACCCATCACAATGAGACCATATTTTTTCTGGGTAGGTCACCCATAAGAATGAGACCATTCTCCATTTTTTTTTACCTAGGTAGGTCACCCATAAGAAATGAGGCCATTCCTTCCCCTGGGTAGGTCACCCAAAGAATGAGACCACTCTTCCTTTTTTTCCTTGGGTAGGTCACCCATCACAATGAGACCATATTTTTTCTGGGTAGGTCACCCATAAGAATGAGACCATTCTCCTTTTTTTTTTTACCTGGGTAGGTCACCCATAAGAATGAGGCCATTCCTTCCCCTGGGTAGGTCACCCAAAGAATGAGACCACTCTTCCTTTTTTCCTTGGGTAGGTCACCCATCACAATGAGACCATATTTTTGCTAGGTAGGTCACCCATAAGAATGAGACCATTCTCCTTCTTTTTTTTTACCTGGGTAGGTCACCCATAATAATGAGGTCATTCTTCCCCCTGGGTAGGTCACCCAAAGAATGAGACCACTCTTTCCCTTTTCCACTCGGGCAGGTCACCCATCATAATGAGACCACACACACATTTTTTTTGTATTGGTTATGGGTAAAGGAATCGCCAGATGGGATTCCAGGTTAAAGGAAATCAGCAGATGGGATCTCGGATGGATTTCCATGTTGATCAAACTAAAGTAAGAATTCAGAGGATCGCTGAATAAGGATCTTGAGATGACTAAGTTTTGATCATAGTTTTGGGCTAAGGAGGATTGTTGTAAAGGACAAAGTTTCAGATCAATCAAGCTTTGACCAGATCAGTTTCGGGAGTTACGTTACGGGTTTATCTTTATAACACTTACTGCGTAAAACCCATGCTCCGTAAGTATTATAAAGAGGGGGCATCTGTTGTAACCCATTTTTGGGTCCCCATGAAAAATAAAATAAATAGCCAAAAGAGGTTAGAAAAATAACAGGAGGTAGAAGCGCTCGGAAAACAGTCAGAAAATTGGTCAAGGAATTTAAAAATACAAGGATTGAATTTTTGACAATATATTCTTGAAGGATGAAATCCCTATTGAGAAGGAAAATTTGAATTTTGAGGAGAAAAACCCAAATTTGGATGTTTATGGACTTAATTGGATTTTTATTTGAATTTATAGAGTATTTGATTGCAAGAAAAATTAATTTTTAAGTCAATTTGGGCTTTAATTAGAAGAAATTTAAGTTCTGGGGCCAAAATATATTTGTTAGGAATTTATTGGGTCAAATCAGGGGCTTAATTGCATAAATATTGAAGTTTAATGGCCAATTAGGGACTTAAATAAGAAAATCCGAAACCAGGGACCAAATTGGAAGAGGCGCGTAAATGGAGGGGCTGCAATTATTCGGTTCAGGGGCCTAATTGAAGAAATTGAAAGTTTATTAATCAATTGAGGGCTCAATTGCATAAATCAGAGGCCAAGGACCAAAGTGAAAAAGGCGACCAACAAGAGGGGCGGGGACCGAATTTGGAGAGCTGATTTGAAGTTTGGCCATTTAAATGAAACGGCGCGTTTTATCCAAAACGACGTCGTTTCATATATATATATAAAAAAAAAAAAGAGGAAGACTAGAACGGTGTCGTTTTGAACGACACTGTTCATCTTCCTCCTTCCCCCCGATTTAGCAGCAACAGAAGACGAAAATTTTCAAAACCTTCCTGCCTCTCTCTCCTCGCCCCCACCGAAGCCCCACAAGACCACCGAACGGGTCACTGGCCGACCAGCCGTTGCATGATTGAAGGCGCACTAGCAAAAGGCACACCGGTTTCTCTTATAAATAGAGAGACCGAAGGAGAGAGAGGGCAACCCGAAGAGAGAGGGAGAAGAGAAATAAGGCACGAAAGAGAGAGAAGAACAGAAACAAACCGAGAAGAAGGAAACTGAAACCAAAAACCGAAAGCAAACCGAGACAGAGAAAGCCACTAAGAACAAAAAAAAGAGAAAGGGGAGGAGGAAGAAATTTTTCGCCACTGTTAGAAACAACAGCAACGCCGCCCGGAGTCGCCGTCCACGAGCCACGCCACCGCAGCCCCGCTAGCAAACCACCACCTCCTCCGTCGCGCCAGGTACGCTCTCTCCCCTGCATTTTTTTTCTTTTTCTCTTCTTCTGTAGGTTTCGTCTCCTGCATGCAGAATTGTTCTGCATGCAGGGGACGGGGGGGAAATTAATTCCCCCCGTTCTGTTTTCTCTTCTGGGCCAGACGGGTTCTGGCCCAGAAACATGTATATGGGCCAGAAGGATTCTGGCCCAACCCGGCGGTTTGGGCCGGGTCCGGCCCAGACCAAGTTATTTTTCTTGGGCCGATCCCGGCCCACTGACTTAAGGGGCTGAGCCCGGCCTTGTTAGTTGGGCCGGCCCAGCCCCTTAATAATTAATATATAATTATATTATATTATTATATTATATTATGTGTGTGTATATATTTTTTTTTAAAAAAAAAAAAATTAAAAAAAAATCTAAAAAATGTTGTTGTTTTCTTTTCATATATATATATATTTTTTGGGGGGTTTGTATTTTTTTTTATACTGTAGAGGTATAAATTCAGTATTTAAAATATCCGATTTTCGTCGAGACACCCGAAATTTTCAAAAGATATTTTTTTTTTTGCTTTCAAAAATTTCTAAAATTCCTTAAAAAATATTGTTGATTTTTTTCCCTTACATCTTTTTAAAATGACTTAATATTAGTTTGTATTTTTATGTTGTGGAGATACAAATTCAGTATTAAAATACCCGATTTCGTCAAAAAAAATATATTGTTAAAAAAAATAATATTTTCTTGCGTGTTGCATACAAACCAATACTCTAACATGTTTTGAATGTTCTTTTTATATATAAAAAAAATATTGGAAGTTTTAAAAATGTGTTTTCGCATATATTTCTTAAACACAAATTATTTTCTTGCATTTCTGGATTTTACAACATGTTTGTAAAACTCCAAAGGGTATTGGCCAATATTCCAAAAACTATAAAAATCTTATTTTTGGGGAGGAAATTCATTTATTATTTACCGTTAATGTTTGGATAAAGAAATCCTTAAAAGGATGAATATCCAAAATATTATTGGGAGTAATAAATCCGCACACATTCTTGAAAGAAGCCTTGATTATAATCGAGGACATTTCAAAATTTTAATTTTTTTTATTTCACGATTTACGAGTCGCAAAATCTTGAAATACTAAGGGAAAAATGAGCTTTCAAAGCACATGGAATCTCCTTAGATTTCTATACAAAATCAATTGACGAGACTAGAAAACACCAACACCATAGATTATAAGAGCAAACCAAACACCAAGCAGCTTACCTTAGGTAGGGCGTATTAGGGGTGCTAATACCTTCCCTTTACGCAACCAGTCCCTAGCCTTAGAATCTCTGAAAGACCAGTTAGGGTTTCTAGTAACCCAAAATACTAGGTGGCGACTCCAAAGAACCAAATCAGTAAAACAAAACGAAAGTAGCCAGTCGAATGTCGCAAAACAAATTTTCGTTTTTTTTGGGTGCGACAATATCTTATATAACATTATGCGAAAAACAAATTGCACAATATTAATAAGAAATAAATATCCATTATAAAATATTAATGATGATGGAAATATAATAGGTTTTTAGAAGACTTTTATACTCCTAAAGATACAGAAAGATGTTACTTGAAACTGATGAATTAATCCCAATTATTGAACAAGATGATCATGATGTTGTCATCAAAAAGTTGATTTTTCAAATATAAATTATCAATGATTTGAAATTTATCAAATGTCGCACCCCAAAAAAAATCGAATTGCGTTTTCGACTAGCGAAAATTTTTTTTTATTTGATTTCGTTCTTTGGAGTCGCCACCTAGTATTTTGGTCACTAGGAACCCTAACTGGTCTCAGAGATCGGGTACGGGGACTAGTTGCGTAAAGGGAAGGTATTAGCCCCCCAAATACGCCCTACCTAAGGTAAGCTGCATTGTTTTATTGTCTGATAAAATCTAAGATATTTTCATGTTTTCCTAGTTGTTGGTCTGTCTATGGTTCAAGAAAAAATCCTCCTCGGTAAGAAAGACTTTATCTTATCGGGTAAAATCCTAACCGTTCTAACGTCCATACCAAAATTTCATTAATAATATTTAGGAATACGTTTTATGTATAAATTCGTAATCCCAAATACTAAAAGAAAACAAAAAAGGATTTTTTTGAATTTTTGAAATATTGGCCTAGTTCTCATGGCTTGAATAAACTGGTTATTAAAGCCAAAATGCATGCTAATACATATATTGTTTTTGGAAATTTCCTTTGTTGTGTGAAAATATGATGTTATAATATTTATATATATATATTGGAGAGACTAGGCCGTATTTTAAAACAAAAACAATTTTTTTGAAAATATTATTATTATTATTGTTTTTGACGAAAATCGGGTATTTTAATACTTGAGCTTGTATCCTTACGGTATAAAAATACAACCCAATACTAATCCACTTTGATAAAAATATGCAGAAAAATCAACAACATTTTTTAGGGACTTTTTAGAATTTTTTTGAAAGCAAAAACATTTTTTATTCTGAAAATCTTTGATATTTTTGACGAAAACCGGGTATTTTTAACACTGGTTTTGTATCTTTACGGTATAAAAATACAAACCAACATTAAACCACTTTGACAAAAATATGCAGAAAATAAACAATATTTTTCAAAGATTTTTCAAAATATATTTTTTTATTTTTTTATTCTATAAAATTATAATACACACACCCACACACACACACACACACACATATATATATATATATATATATATATATAATTCACGTCCTGCGAGAACAGTAGGACGTGAATTATATTTTCACGCCTATTGTTCATGCAGTGAACAGTAGGTAAGGAGGAGGAAAGGAAAAGGAAGGAGGAAGAAAGGAAGAGGGGCTCACTTGGCCGAAGGGGTTGTGGCTGCTGTGATGAGGTGGTTCAGCCGGTGGTTGCAGCGGTGGAGTTGGAGGAAGACGGCGTCGGTTTCCTGTTGCAGAGGAAGGGAGAAAGAAGAAGAAAAATCTGCAGAAATTGGGTGAAAATGCTGGTTTTTGGCTGACTTTGGACCCGAATTTTTCAACCCCCAGATCATCAAATCCGACTCTATTTATAGGCTGTGGAAGAGGAAAATCTTTTCTACGTTGGGGAAAAATTTCAGCCCTTGATTCAGTTGGGAAGCATCTCAACCGTTGGCTCAAAGTGTGCACCTCGAGCTGCCAAATTTGGCAGCTCCAGGCTGTGAACTGCCCGAGGTGGCCACTTTGAGCCACTCACCGGAGCCGTTTACAACTTTTTCGACCCGACCTGACCATTCTCCGAGATAAAGGGATTTCATGTGGACATGTTGGTGTATGTTGTGTCGGATTTGGAGGCCACACGAGCCGGAAAACGCGCCTGGAAAGCAGTCACTCAGGCAGCTTTTTGAGGAAGAAAGTGAACAGTAATTTAAGGCACCTTTTCCAAATTGGTCCCTGGTTTTGGATTTTCACAATTAAACCCCTAATTGGCCATTAAACTTCATTATTTATGCAATTATGCCCCTGATTTGACTTAATAAATTCCTAAAATTATAATTTGGCCCCAGAACTTAAATTTCTTCTAATTAAAGCCCAAATTGACTTAAAAATCAATTTTTATTGCACTCAAATCCTCTATAAATTCAATTAAAAATCCAATTAAGTCCATAAACATCCAAATTTGGGCTTTTCTCCTCAAAATTAAATTTTCCTTCTCAACAGGGCTCTCATCCTTCAAGAATATACTGTCAAAAATCCAATCTTTGTATTTTTTAACCTCCTTGACCAATTTTCAATCATTTGCCGAGCGCTTCTGCCTCCTGTTATTTTTCTAACCTCCTTTGGCTATTTATTTTATTTCATTTATTTGGGGACCCAAAAATGGGTTACAACATCAAATATAAGATTGTGCCAAATATATATAAAGATTTTTATACACGTAGGGACAATATCACTTGCACAATACTATATCCTTTTATATTAAAAATCAAAAGAATAAACAAAGAAAAGCCTTAGAGCATAGCACGAGGCCTGTAATTCTAATTAAAACTATTTTTTTAGCTTGTCTAGCGGTAACTGTAAAAGCATTAAAATTTGATGTTTTTTATATGATTTTTAATGCTTATAATATGTTGATGTGATTTTTTAAAAAAAATATATATATATTTTTAATTGAAAAATATTTTTTAGGATTTAATAATTAAAAAAAATAAAGGAAGATAAAAACCATGGGAATATGTAAGGTTCCTATCATATTGACTTCAAATAGCGCAAACTAAATTGTTGTTTATTGGCAAAGAAATAATTACGCAAACCAATGGGGGCACTAATGACTTTGCACTTATGTATCGTACTCTTTGCGTGCGCTCGTTAATGCATAGCAGTTTAATTATTTTTCAAAGGCATCTAGACAAACCAATCCTAGGAATGGGTGCATGAGGAAATCAAAGTCATAATTGTGTGTTTGATCTTTCTCACTGCGAGGAGAAAATATTGTGTTTTAGAATTGTTTTTTTTTTTAAATTTAAATATATTTTATATTTTTTGTTTATTTTAAATTTATTTTTAATGTTTTTATATTATTTTGATACGCTGATGTCAAAAATAATTTTTAAATAATAATAATAAAAATATTATTTTGATATATTTTAAAATAAAAAGTATTTTAAAAAATAACCGTTACACTACTTTCAAATATCCCAGGAATGTTTGGGAGAGTGAAGCATCCTTAGCTGGGACATAAGACTATCAAATAGGTCCTTTAGTTGAATAATTATCTCTTTAAAAATATAATAAAAGTTGTTTTTAAAAATATTTTTTGTTTAGAAATATATTAAATAATATATTTATTAAAAAAATTATTTTTAATATCAACACATCAAAATAATCTAAAAAATAAAAATAATTAAAACTAAAAATAATTTCAATAATTTTTCAAAACACAGATAATTTTGCCTAGAATTGTTTGAGTGTAGAACCGCTCAAAATTATTTTTACAAGTTAGACTTGAAGGAATTTCAGAGCAGCGTACCTGAAATTAAAGAAAATATTTAGTGAAAGTTTAGGAATAACATTACTGAACCATTACCGGAAAACAGAGCAGCGTGCTAAAACTGACAGAGGTCGGAGTTTCAAGGTTCTTGCTCCCAACTTTTGCTCTTATTAGAACTTCCTTTGATTTCTTTACCAAGAAGGAGGATGGGTTGGGTTTCAACTTTCAAAATAAGCTGAGTTTGAGTTGATCTAATCAATCATATTGGTCTGAATTGTTTTTGAAAAACATCATGGTTTTCATTCTTTTTTCAAGAAACTAGTATTTAAAGAAATTTACATATGTTAGATGTTCTTAATTTCTTTATTGTTTTTGTTTTATTTCTCTCTACTAATTAATATTGACTTGCTAATATAAAAATAAGGTTTTATAGTTAACATTGACCCCGTCATGATATTAGTCAAATATAATTTTTTAACATAAAACATATTTAAGTATTGTTTATATGTTTTCTAGTAGAAAAAATTATTTAAATCATGTGAAAATTAATTTGATATGATTCTATCAACTTGATGGATCCAAAAATAACTTGAACAACTGTTAAAAATATAGTTTGACTAAAACAATTTTAAAACGATATTTTTTTTATAAAATATTGAGATAAAAACATATTGGATCATGATACCAAAATAATCTCATAAAAAATAAATTTAAATAAATTATGAAATTCAATTATCAATCAACACAATGTTTAAAAAATAAAAATAAAAAAAAATCCAATAAAAAAACAAGTAACTTGAGTCAACTTGGGCAAACCTGCGAAACTTGCAACTTTGATCATATAACTAGGATAACTACACAGAAAGTTAATCAAAACAAATTATGAAGTTTAATTTCTAATTAACCTTATATTAAAGGATAAAATTAAAATATATATATAATAAAAAATATATATAAAAAATAATTTAAATTAACTAAGGTTAAACTCACCAAACTCATTATCCAGGTAATGAGACTAAGATAATTTAATAAAAAGTAAGCTAAAAACAATTATAAAATCTAACTTTAAATTAATTAAATATTAAAGTATAAAATTAGTGATTTGAATTATAAAACTATAATAAGTAAACCCATTGAAGAATGGAATCAAATTTTTTTTTTAAAGCAAATATAAAAAAAACGTTCAAGTAAACATGCTTTATGAGGAGGGCAACAATGAACTCCTCGCATCTGTTAATTAACTGTTACATTCATTGACTTCTTTTCATAGAAGTTACACCCAATTAACTGAAAAAAAAAATGAATAACAGAAATCCAGCTCTATGAATCTGCCACTTAAGTGTTGTTCCAATGTCAACTCCACTTCGTATCTCATGAGGTAAAATTATTGTTTTTAAATTCGATTTGGTTGTTGATTTGAATTTTAAATTTTGACCGGGTCATTAGATTACGTGAATCAATTTTAATTTTTTTAATAAATTAAAATAATATCATTTTAATAAAAGAAAAAAAATAGTCACCCGGTCAAATTCTTTTTAAAATTTTGTTTTTAGGTTGAAAAAAAAAATGTCACCTTTTTTATCTATGAATTTTTCACCCTCTTCCTCTTCATGTTCGATGCAAATTATAGAGAGGGGGAGAAATGTTGAAGATGTAACGTTTCAATATAAATGGGATTAAATGTCACCCTCCAAGCATGAAAGAGAAACCTTACCCTTCTTTGAAATGAAGCGATTCTCACTTCATATTTAATTAATTATTTAATTTATTACTTATTTATGTATGTATCGCATCTTTCATCATTTATTATATTTAAATTCATAATCTATTAAGGTGTGTTGTATCCATCAATATAATTTATAAATCTAATTTATTACAAGTCTCATCATGATCCCAATTCTTTTTCAAAATTTGTTTTTTAATTAGGTTATATCTGGTACAAGGAAAAATAAATAAAATCTCACCTTTTTTATCTATTAATTTTTCACTCCTCTTCCTCTTCATGTTCGATGCAAATTATAGAGGGGGAGAAATATTGAAGATGTAACGTTTCAATATAAATGGGATTAAATGTCACCCTCCAAGCATGAAAGAGGAACCTTACCCTTCTTTGAAATGAAGCGATTCTCACTTCATATTTAATTTATTACTTATTTATGTATGTATCTCATCTTTCATCGTTTATTATATTTAAATTCATAATCTATTAAGGTGCGTGGTATATATCCATTAATATAATTTATAAATCTAATTTATTACAAGTCTCATCATTATCTAAATTCTTAAACACTTCATCTTTTTAACTCATTTTAGTTCTTTACACTTCATTTTTTATTTTGTCACCTCAACATTTTCCTTATAATTTTTAATCTCATATCAAACGCAATATTAATATTACATGGTACATGAGACAAACCTTAAACATGTTTAGGCTCAATGATTAGAGTACAAAAAGCTTGTCCAAGTACAGGAAAAAGTATACTTTGACAAGCTTTTTGTAATAGTTTTGCGTGAAGTAAGATATCATTAAATTTGTGAGAAAAGGGAAGGGACAAAACAAATGGATCTTTGAGAGGGATAATATAAAAGAAAATCCACAATGCCTATGGCCCATTAACCTATTTGCTAGCATTCAATCAACTTCAAGTGGAGCACAGCAAGGAGCAGAAGCTGTCTTCTGCTCATTTATTGAACAATTAACAAACTCCACAGCCAAATTTCCAAATAGCACTTCCTTCAATCAGATCAAATGGATCTTTATGGGGCAGATTATTCTCAAGCACAGTATGACACATGTCTGGTGTCAAGGCGATAGCATCCACTCTTAATGTTGGTATCCCAGAAAAATAGGGAGATAAGAATTCCAAGTTTTTTTATTTTTATTTTTTTATCTTTATATAAATATAATGGGAGTCGTTATCTAGTATTTTGATTATTAAAAATGCCAACTGGTCTGAAAGATCAGGTACAAGTAATAGTTACGTAAATAAAAAATATTAGTATCCCAAGCACACCCTATCTAAGATAAGCTGTATTCTTTAATTGTTTCATATATTCTAAGGTATTGTTGTGCTTTTTTTTTTTTGTCAATTATTCGAGAAAAGCTTTTCTTAATGAGGAGATTCTTATTTTGCAAGGTAAAATCTAACCATTCTAATCATTGCAAAAAAAAAAAAAAAAAACTAATTTTTATTTAATATTAGGAATATATCTTACGTGTAAGTTTGTAATTGTAGATATTAAAAAGGAAGATAAAATATTTTTTTTTTTGAAATATTGACTTAGTTCTCGTGACTTTAATAAACTTGTTATTAAAGCCGCAAATACATGCTAAGACATATTTTTAATTTTCTATGTTGTATGAAATTACAATAATATATATATATTTTTTTTATCTTTGAGAAACTTAGTCATACATATAAAAATAAAACATTTATTTTTCAGATATATATATACACACACATCACAATTCTTAGAAAATCAAGTATTTTAATATACCAAATTTATATTTTTATAAAAAATACAAACCACAAAATGAATAAGCGATAAAACCACTAATCTTTCTGTTTTTTTATTTTTTTTTTGGGCTGGATCCAGCTCGGTCCATGTAACAGGGCTGGACCCAGCAGGCCTACACAGGAAGAAGTTAATTATAAATAAAGATGCATGGTACCTATGTAATTAAAATGCAAAGGGGGAAGAATGTATGAAACTTACCTGTAAATGAGACAGACGAAGACGATGGCGCTGAAACTTTTACGCACAATTGTTGGTAACTGAAACAGACGAAGATGTGAGGTTGTTGGTCCTTGGGGTTTCACAATTTTATAATCAAGCACCTGGATAATTTGTAATTAGACCCCTGCATTTTAGCACCATTTACAGCACAATCCTTGTTCTTTCTGAACTATTTAATTCATTCCTCAATTACTCTAAACTTGGATATCTTCTTCTCATTGCTATTATTTTTTGGTTTTTTATGAATATATTTTTTTTTAATGTGAGGATTAAAAATAAGTAACAACACAGTTCCTAGAGGCCTAAAAGCCTTAAACTCAGCAACAAAACCTGCAAAATCACCAGGAAGATTGGAGAAGTGCTACTGCAGAATAAAGTCCCTTTTTCCCTACCATTGTCTCATTGCTTGAACAGAGAGAGAATTGAGAACCGAAATATTTGTTATTTCCAGGTCAGGAGTGTAATGTGAAGGAATCTTTATGATAAGGTGGATACAATTCTTCAAATCAAGGTTTACAATACCGTTCTGAAATTAATTCCAAATCTTCGTTTGATACTAAAATTTTCTATACCAGTTCATTTTGGCGTGCCTCAAAACTAGTATTATCACTTATAAAATATTTTTTTATACATTTAAAGAAATTTATTGTATTTGTTGTTCTTAATTTCTTTATTGTTTTTGTTCTATTTCTCTCTACTAATTAATATTGATTTGGTAATATAAGGCATGATTTTATAGTTTAACATAAACTACAACATACATTAACTATTACATTCTTTGACTTTTTTTCATAGAAGTAAAAAAAAAAAAAAAAATGAACAACAGAAATCCAGTACTATGAATCTGCCACTTTATTGTTGTTCCAATATCAACTCTACTTGGTATCTCGTGAGGTAAAACCTTCATTGAAATTGTGCTGCAAAAAAAAAAAAAAACATATAACTATAGTCATGAATACTTATAGTTCTATACTCATAGAATTAGAAATGTTAGACTTATCAAATGAAATAGCAAAGAAAAGATAGTATCACACAAACTTTGCTAATAAAAACTGAAAATGTCAAAAGCTTGCAAAACTTACTTGAATTTACCAAATGCATTTTTTAATTTCTTCTTGCACCATACATGCGAGCATTCTTCTTTGTTCTTCCTGCCTTCAGATTCCACTGACGTTCAACCATCCTATGAAACCATGCAGGTCGTCTTGTTCTAAACACAATATAACCCATTGTGACTCCAAATACAAACCCACATCCATACCCCATTGCCACAGCTTTCCATCCAAACCCATCTCCTTCATTAAAGTTTGATGGCGATAATGGTGGTACCACGCCATTGTTGCATTTTGTTGGCAGTGGAATTCCACATAAACCCAAGTTTCCTTGAAATGAGCTTGGATCAAATGTGCTGAACTGACGCCCCCTAGGTATGCGCCCCTCCAGTTTGTTTTGTGAAACGTTTAAGACTTCAAGAAATGCTAGATCTGTCAACTGCACAGGAATCCTTCCCGTAAGCATATTTGAAGACATATCTAATGACTCTAGATTGGTTAAAAACCGTAATGATGATTGGATATGGCCCGTAAGGAAATTGTGAGAGAGGTTAAGCTGTTGAAGTGCTTGAAGCTTTCCAATTGGTTCTGGAATCTCACCGGTGAAACTGTTACTTGATAAATCAACTACTCTGAGGGAACTTTGGATTTTCACAAACTCAATTTCAAACCCTTTCCATGTCATTTTTATTGAATAGGTGTACCTAGGGTAATTTCTTGTCGTCTTGGAAATCATATCATTAACGAGACTCATCATATCTTCAAGACTATAGAAAAGATCTTCTGGTAATGATCCTCTCAAATTATTTTCAGACACGTCAAGAATACGTAATTTGGAGAAGGAATTAAAAGTAGTCGGACCCTTCATAAAACCTTGGAGTTTATTGGATTTTAGAACAAGAATCTTTAGCTCCGGAAGCATTTCAAGGAAATAGGGGAATTTATCCTCAATCTTATTGTTACCAAGATTAAGAAACTCCAGCTGTGTGCAGTTGACAATAGAGAACGGTATTTTCCCTTCTAATTCATTGCCACTGAGGTCGAGATATAGCAAGTTACTTCCCCCTGAAAATGTTGATGGAATAGTGCCTCGGAGATTGTTCATGCCTAGATGCAAAATTGAGAGTCTGTTGCTGAAGCTTCCCAAACATTGTGGTGCAGAACCACCCAAGCCATTGTTGGAAAGGTCCAGGACTTGAAGGAATTTTAACTTGCAAATTGAAGAAGGAACCTCCCATGTCAATTTATTGTTGGATGCAAGAATAAGAACTGCCAAGTTCTCTTGATTGAAAATTGAACTTGGGATTGGACCATGCAAGGAGTTTTTGCTCAAATCAAGGTATTGCAATGAATTGTGTTGGAATTCACCTATATTGCCTATGAATTGATTATTATGAAGGTCCAAATTCCATAAAGAAGGGAGAGCAAATAAAAAGGATGGTATCATCCCATTGAGTTGATTGTTTGATAAATCTAAATGTGCGAGCAGGGTTAGGTTAGCGAAAGAATCTGGAATCTGACCCATAAAATTATTGGAACTGAGATCCAAGTAACGAAGCTGCACAAGGTTTCCAAATGAAGATGGGATCTGACCACTAAAATTGACCAAAGACATATTTACAGAACTCAAATCGAGCTCTCTAAGCTTGGTTAGGTTTCGAACAAGCTTGTCAAAAGAAATTGGTTCTACACTTAGATCGGTGTTTCTAGAGAGATCAAGAGAAATCAATTTGGAGAGATGGGAGACTTCTAATGGAACTTGGCCTGCGAAATTAGAAGAATTTAGATTAAGATGTGTCAGATTGGAAAACTGGCCAAACCGAGAAGAAATATGGGAGGAGTTGAAATCATTGAAAGAGAGATCAAGCTTCTGAAGATGATGAAGAGAGAAGAGAGAATTATTGGAATGGAGGGTGCCATAAAGCATGCTGCAAGAGAGGTTCAGTCCAGTGACTTGCCCGGTTTTCATATCACAATTGACCCCATCCCACAAGCAGCAATCTGTACCGTCTTTCCATGACTCTGTTTTTGGAAAGGGATATTGACAATAGTGCTTCGAAGAAGCAGAACTATGAATAGGAAAGGATTGTTTGAATTGAAGCAGAGAAAGACTTTGGTGATGAGCACACAAATGATTAGAAGAGGAGTAATTTGAGGAGAATGATGATGAAATTGTTGTATGAAAATGGAAGAGAAACAAAATGGAACAGAGAAATTGAGTGAGGGATAATGAAAACTTCATGTTGGCTCTTCAGGATTCAAAGTGTATTTGGAATGCTGAACGATTGGGGAGAGATGAGAAATAAAGAAAGGAACCATTAGTAGTATTTATAGACAAACCAATCTTAGATTCTTCTGTTCATTCAATTTCTGTAGTAAAACAAACAAACAACCTTGAGTACTAACAACTTGGTCTGTCCTTTTTCTTGACCCCAAAGTCATTTTATATATAAAAAAAATTGTGTAAGAAATGAAATTTCTTGAGCACTAACAACTTAGTGCAGAGATGTTTTTCTATACTGTATTTAGCAATGAAATTTCTGCGAAGCTTGCCTTGACCATCAACAAGGAAAACGAAAGTTCAGGATATGTTGTGTATGGAAAAATATAATTTTATAAATTATTTTAAATAAAATAAATAATAATTAAAATAATAGAAATTAAATTTAAAAAAAAAATTTAAAAACGAAGAAATTAAAATAATAATAATTAACATTTCATAAATTATTTTAAAATAAAATAAATAACAATTAATTAAAAGAATAAGGATCAAATTTGATAAATAAAAAAAATTTCAATAAAAAAATGATAAGGAAAAAACAAATAAAAATTATAAAAATAAGAACCAAAGTTAATATAAAAATTAAATTTTAAGAGATGAAATTGAAAAATAAATATTCAAAACAAAATATATATAGCAATTAAAAGTTTGAGGATCAAATTTGATATAATCAGCAAATAATATGATATTTTTAAATTTTTCACAATTTCCAGAAAGTGTTTTCCATCCAAATTTTTCAGGAAAACACTTTCTTTGAAACCAAACCAAATTTTTTTTGATTGGAAAGTATTTTTCATTGACCAACTTTTTTAATAACAAATAAACATAAAATAATTTTAAAAAATAATTTTTTAAAAATAATTTTCAGAAAATAACATGTCCTAAACCATCTTTCTTTTCCAGCATCAACAAGGGAAAACCAATCACTTGGTCGGAAACCTGGATATGCTATCCAGTAAGTGGTCCCTTCGTTGACCATCCAAGAGTGTTGGAAAAATGGCACAATTAATTTCCAGAATTGACATGTTTTTAACAGTAGATAATACTATATAGGTGCACTACGCTGTAAGTTGTCCTACATTTTATTTCAATATAAAAAAAATGTTAAGTTGATAAAACCATTTCTAAAAAACAAAAAAAAATTCAAGACTCAAGGAATTACTTTATGAGTTTAATAATTTAAAAATATATAAAAAAAATATTATGAAAATTAATAAACTTACAAAAAAAAAAAAACAACCTTGAGTCCTAACAACTTGATCTGTCATTTTTCTTGACCCCAAAGTCATTTTTATATATAAAAAAATTGTGTGAGAAATGAAATTTCTTGAGCACTAACAACTTAGTTCAGAGATATTTTTCTATGTCGTATTTAGCAATGAAATTTCTGCGAAGTTTGCTTTTATGAAACTAAAGGTTGAATTATTCAATTGCAAATATTTCCATACAATTGTTTGGAAACGCTTTCCTGCCAAAATTAATTGCATATTGCTGACTATACAAGAATGTTAGAAACACGGCAATATTAATTTCCAAAATTGACATTTTTTTCAAGAGTAGATAATATCCTTACATTTGCAGCAAGTCTATGTGCTAATAGATTCAATTTTTGCTCTTATTAGAACTTCCTTTGATTTCTTTACCAAGAAGGAGGATGGGTAGGTTTCAACTTTCAAAATAAGTTGAGTTTGATCTAATCAATTAAAACTCGGTTAAATTTTTTTTTTTTTCCCAAAACATCATGGTTTTCATTTTTTTTTAAGAAACTAGTATTTAAAGAAATTTACATATGTTAGTTGTTCTTAATTTCTTTATTGTTTTTGTTTTAGCTCTGTCTACTAATTAATATTGACCTGCTAATATAAAATGAGGGTTTTTATAGTTAACATTATATCATTGTCCCCCGTCATGTTGTGGGTCAAATCAATTTTTTAAACATAAAAAATATTTAAGTGTTTATAATATGTTTTCTAGTAGAAAACAAATATTCAAATCATGTGGGAATTAATTTAATATGATTTTTTTCAACTTGACGAGTCCAAATATAATTTGGACAACCCGTTAAAAACATAGTTTAATTAAAAAAAATTTAAGATGATATATTTTTTTATAAAATATTGAAACAAAAACATATTGAATTATGATACAGAATAACCTCATAGAAAACAAATCAAAATAAATTATGAAATTTACTTCTCATTCAACACAATATTGAAATTGAAAAAAAAAACCAATTAAAAAAAACAAGCAACTTGGGTCAACTTGGCCTAACTTGCTAAACTCGCAACTTGAGTGATGTAAATAGGATTACTCCATAGAAAGTAAATAAAAATAAATTTTAAAACTCAATTCTTAATCAATCTAATGTTAAATAATAAAATTGAAAAAAAAAATCAATTAAACAAAAGACACAAAAAAGTAACTCGAGTTAACCCAGGTTAACTCGCCAAAACCATAATCCAGATAATGAAATTACGATAATTTAATAAAAAACAAGCTGAAAAAAATTATAAAATCTAATTTCAAATCAATGAAATATTAAAAAATAAAACTAGCTATTTGAATTATAAAACTAGAATAACCAAACCCATTAAAAAATGAAATTGAAATTTTATTTTAAAAAAATAAAGTAAGAGTAGAAACCATGGAAATATGTAAGGTTCTATCAAATTGACTTCAAATTGCGCACACTAAATTGTTGTTTATTGGCAAAGTAATAATTACGCTTAGCAATCGGGGCACTAATGAGCGCCCGCCTGGTAATGTACAGCAGTGTAATTATTTTATAAAAATGTTTTTTAATTGAAAATATATTAATATGATATTTTTTAAATTTTATTTTTAATTTTTAATATTAATTCTTTAAAATTATAATATATATATATATATATATATAATCAATATTGATATTCTAAATGGATTAAATAGTGTTTTAGAGGTTGCTAATATTTCTTAAATTAATGAATCCTTTTAGTATTAAAATAACTAAATAGTTACTTGACAAATCTTGATTGGTAGTATTTTGTTTTTTTTTTTTAAATACTTTTCTTGGTTATCGTTCCTTCAATTGATATACTTTGATTTTTCCTTTTTCTCTTCTAAATAATAAATAATTTAAACTATGGGATTATGTATACATAATTGAAAAACAAAGTCATCTTCACCTTCTTATGTCCAATCCGCAGCTGTACAACAAGATTAAGTAACCAATAAATTCATTCAGTGAATATTTCCACACGAGGAGAAGCCCCTTAATTCACTAACACAAGTGCTAATTATAATAAATAAGGTAGTTAATTGTGAAATATTTATAGTAAGATAAAAAAAAATTAAAAATCGTGACAGCTTAATTTGAATGTTCAGAGATGTTTTTCCAAATTGTATTTAGCAATAAGATTTATGCGAAGATTGCTATGCTCACTAAAATATAATTTCCAAGAAATTCAAGCCACAAAATCGGACGAAAACTTGTTAATAATTTACACTCGTAGTTTACTCACAGCCTAAGCAAGTGGGCATGCAGAGTTAAAAGAGTCATCCTCACCGTCTTATGTCCACTTCAATCCAGTCTACAGTCAACACACGTTCTGGCAATAGCTTTATTGAACAGTTACTAGAAAACTGACAAACAATGGAGAATTAATGGAGTTTGTGTGAAACCAACCAATGTGAAACCAACCACCTAAGTCAACAATGGTGGGAGTCAACAATGGTGGTGAAGCCATCCTTCCTTAGTCACAAATTGTAGGCACCAAACTTGTGCAACTTGCCTACCCCTTGTATTTGCATGGATGTTTGCCTATAAATAGGCAATGCATCCAAGCATTGTAAACACACCATAAGAGAGAAACAAGAGAGGAAGAGGAGAGTGAAGAGGGAAAATAATCCCACAAATTTGTGAGGTATTTGTGAGAGAGTAAGTGAGGTGTTTTCTCCTAGTAATAGAGAGATTCTTAGTTGTTCTCCTATTATTTGAGAGAGGTTGTAATTCCCACATTACTTAGTAAAATCCTTCTATACTTGCCCGTGGACGTAGCCTAATTGGATGAACCACGTAAATTCTTGTGTGTCTCATTTCTCATTTTAGCCTTTTGTCTTGTCGGGTTTGCATGCCAGTATCCTAACAGTGGTATCAGAGCCTTCTTGGTTGGTGTTGTTAACACACAAAAGTTAGTCGTGTATACGGTTACTATTCACGTCTACGGCACTATTCACCTATACGGCACTATTCATCCATACGGTACTGTTCACTTACGTTACTGTTGGCGTATATAGAATGTCAGTGCGGTGATTAAATACAGTCTAGGAAGTTCTGTCTAAGGAGATTGGGTTTTAAGCGGGACCGTTTGTGACCCCTCCAATCTTTCCTGGGAACTTACTTAGTGAAGTATTATTCACACGATACTATTTCTATATACGTTACAGATCTGTGAAACGGTGATAGCTGAATAGATCTCGGTGAATACAATGGCAGCAAAGTACGAGATTGAGAGGTTCAAGGGGAGTAATTTCTCACTGTGGAAAATGAGAATCAAGGCAATCTTGAGGAAAGACAATTGCTTGGCAGCAATTGGGGATCGACCCGCGGAGATCACTGATAATGCAAAATGGAATGAGATGGATGGCAATGCTATTGCTAACATACATTTAGCATTAGCTGATGAAGTATTATCAAGTGTGGCGGAGAAGAAAACAGCTAAGGAGATATGGGAGACTCTAACAAAGCTATACGAGTCTAAGTCTTTGCACACTAAGATTTTCTTAAAGCGGAGACTTTATACCCTTCGAATGGCAGAAACCACGTCGGTGACTGACCACATCAACACAATCAGAACTCTATTTTCACAACTCACTACATTGGGTCAGCAAATAGAGGAAAATGAACGTGCAGAGCTTCTACTTCAAAGTCTTCCTGATTCGTATGATCAGCTCATTATCAACTTGACCAATAATATCCTCTCAGACTATTTAGTCTTCGATGATGTTGCAGCCGCTATCTTGGAAGAAGAAAATAGGCGCAAAAACAAAGGAGACAGAAACAGTTCAAACCAAGCAGAGGCATTATTGGTGTCAAGAGGAAGATCAACGGAGCGTGGCTCCAGTGGGAGTCAAAGGCAGGGGAGGTCCAAATCAAGAAGTAAGAAGATGGTGAAATGCTACAACTGTGGCAGAAAAGGGCACTTCAAAAAGGATTGTTGGTTTAAAAAGGGTATAGAGAATACTGCAGAGTCATCAAGACCTCAAGGATGTGTTGCAAGCACCTCAGAAGATGGAGAGATTTTATATAGTGAAGCAGCAACAAGCTCTACAGATAGAGAAGAGCTCACTGAGGTCTGGATTATGGATTCAGGAGCAACATGGCATATGACCCCTATACGAGATTGGTTCCATACATATGAACCTATCTCTGGAGGTACAGTGTTCATGGGTGATAATCATGTTGTAGAGATTTCTGGCATTGGCACCATCAAATTGAAGATGTATGATGGCTTAATTCGTACTATTTCAGGAGTGCGACATGTGAAAGACTTAAAGAAGAATCTTTTGTCCGTAGGACAATTTGATAGTCTTGGCTGTAAGATCCGAACAGACAATGGAATCATGAAAATTGTCAAAGGCGCGCTGGTGGTTTTAAAGGCAAGAAAGACAGTTGCTAACATGTTTGTATTAATGGGAGAAACGCATCATGGGGCAGAAGCATCAATCGCATTAGCTAGTCCTGCAGAAGAGAAGACGATGATGTGGCATCAAAAACTAGGCCACATGTCAGAGAAAGGTTTAAAGGTTCTCTCTGATCAGAAGTTACTCCCTGGGCTTACAAAGGTTACTTTACCCTTTTGTGAGCACTGTGTTACAAGCAAACAACATAGGTTGAAGTTTGGCACGTCAACAACTAAGAGCAAATGCATCTTAGACCTGATTCACTCTGATGTTTGGCAAGCACCGGTTGTATCCTTGGGAGGAGCAAGATACTTTGTATCATTCATAGATGACTTCTCTAGGAGATGTTGGGTGTATCCGATTAGAAGGAAGGCAGATGTGTTCGTAGTTTTTAAAACCTTCAAAGCGCGGGTAGAACTTGAATCTGAAAAGAAGATCAAGTGTTTGAGGACTGACAATGGAGGAGAATATACCAGTGATGAATTTGATAACTTCTGTCAACATGAAGGTATCAAAAGGCAGTTCACAACGGCATACACTCCACAACAAAATGGAGTGGCAGAGCGGATGAACAGAACTCTATTGGAAAGAACAAGAGCAATGTTGAAGGCTGCAGGTCTAGAAAAGTCATTCTGGGCAGAAGCAGTCAATACCGCCTGTTATGTAATAAATCGATCTCCGTCTACTGCAATTGAGTTGAAGACACCGATGGAGATGTGGACTGGAAAGCCAGCTGATTATTCTCGATTGCATATATTTGGAAGTCCTGTGTACGTGATGTACAATACTCAAGAGGTCAGTAAGCTGGATTCAAAATCCAGAAAATGTGTATTCTTGGGGTATGCTGATGGAGTGAAGGGGTATCGCTTGTGGGATCCCACTGCCCACAAGGTAGTCATCAGTAGAGATGTCATATTTGCAGAAGATAAAATGCAAATGGAAGAAAATAATAGCATTTTAAAGGAGACTACAGAAGTCCAGATGGAAAATACTCAGAATCATACTTCTTCTGAAGCTGTACCAGAGCATGAAGAACAAGAACAAATAGAGTCTGAAACTCCTGAAGTTCGACGGTCAACTCGTGAAAGAAGACCACCGGCTTGGCACTCAGAATATGTTACTGAGAGCAACATTGCATACTGTCTTCTAACAGAGGATGGAGAGCCATCAACTTTCCATGAGGCTATCAAAAGCACAGATGTATCTATGTGGATGACAGCAATGCAAGAGGAGATTGAAGCTCTGCACAAGAATAACACTTGGGATCTTGTTCCGCTACCACAAGGAAGAAAGGCCATTGGCAACAAATGGGTTTACAAGATAAAGCGTGATGGCAATGATCAAGTGGAGCGGTATCGTGCAAGATTGGTGGTGAAAGGATATGCTCAGAAAGAAGGAATAGACTTCAATGAGATATTTTCTCCGGTGGTACGACTTACTACAATCAGAGTAGTCTTGGCAATGTGTGCTATATTTGATCTTCACTTAGAGCAGTTAGATGTGAAAACTGCATTTCTTCATGGAGAACTTGAAGAAGAAATTTATATGCTCCAACCAGAGGGTTTTGCTGAAACAGGCAAGGAGAACTTGGTTTGCAGGTTGAACAAATCTCTATACAGTCTCAAACAGGCGCCGAGGTGTTGGTACAAGAGATTTGATTCCTTCATAATTAGCCTTGGGTACAATAGACTCAGTTCAGACCATTGTACGTATTACAAGAGGTTTGAAGAAAATGATGTTTTCATCATTCTGTTGTTGTACGTGGATGACATGTTGGTAATAGGCCCCAACAAAGATCGAGTCCAAGAATTGAAGGCACAGTTGGCTAGGGAGTTTGATATGAAGGACTTGGGACCAGCAAACAAGATTCTAGGGATGCAAATTCACCGAGATAGAAGTAAGAGGAAGATTTGGCTTTCTCAGAAGAATTATTTAAAGAAGATCTTGCGACGCTTCAACATGCAAGATTGTAAGCCAATTTCCACCCCACTTCCTGTTAACTTCAAATTATCCTCAAGTATGTCTCCTAGCAATGAAGCAGAGAGGATGGAGATGTCTCGAGTACCGTATGCATCAGCAGTGGGAAGTTTAATGTTTGCCATGATATGTACAAGACCAGACATTGCACAAGCAGTGGGAGCAACTAGTCGATACATGGCAAATCCTGGTAGAGAGCATTGGAATACTATTAAGAGGATCTTGAGATACATCAAGGGTACCTCAGATGCCGCATTATGTTATGGAGGATCAGAATTTACTATCAGAGGTTATGTTGACTCAGATTTTGCTGGTGACCTTGAGAAAAGAAAATCCACTACAGGCTATGTGTTCATAATTGCAGGAGGAGCTGTGAGCTGGGTCTCTAAACTTCAGACTGTTGTAGCGTTATCCACAACAGAAGCTGAGTATATGGCAGCTACACAAGCTTGTAAGGAAGCAATATGGATGAAGAAACTTATGGAGGAGCTCGGGCACAAACAAGATAAGATTCTTTTGTATTGTGATAGTCAGAGTGCCTTGCATATTGCAAGGAATCCAGCGTTTCATTCAAGAACAAAACATATAGATGTTCAGTATCACTTTGTTCGCGAAGTGGTGGAAGATGGAAGTGTGGATTTTCAGAAGGTTCACACAAAGAAAAACCCAGCAGATGCTTTAACCAAACCAGTCAACACTGATAAGTATATATGGTGCAGATCCTCTTGTGGCCTAGCAGAAACGTAAGCAGCATGAAGATGGCAAGTATTGAAAGGATAGAAGAATCACAAATGATGAAGTGTGAAGACTTGATTCAATCATCAAAGTCTTCAAGTGGGAGAATGTGAAACCAACCAATGTGAAACCAACCACCTAAGTCAACAATGGTGGGAGTCAACAATGGTGGTGAAGCCATCCTTCCTTAGTCACAAATTGTAGGCACCAAACTTGTGCCAAACTTGTGCAACTTGCCTACCCCTTGTATTTGCATGGATGTTTGCCTATAAATAGGCAATGCATCCAAGCATTGTAAACACACCATAAGAGAGAAACAAGAGAGGAAGAGGAGAGTGAAGAGGGAAAATAATCCCACAAATTTGTGAGGTATTTGTGAGAGAGTAAGTGAGGTGTTTTCTCCTAGTAATAGAGAGATTCTTAGTTGTTCTCCTATTATTTGAGAGAGGTTGTAATTCCCACATTACTTAGTAAAATCCTTCTATACTTGCCCGTGGACGTAGCCTAATTGGATGAACCACGTAAATTCTTGTGTGTCTCATTTCTCATTTTAGCCTTTTGTCTTGTCGGGTTTGCATGCCAGTATCCTAACAGTTTGAAGGTTCTTGCCCTCAAGATACTGTGGGAGAACTTGGATGTATAGATATTGTCCACTCTTCATGTGGAGAGCTGTGAGCGTTGGAATTAAACACGGCAGTACTAATTTCCAAAATTGACATTTTTTCAGCAAGTCGTTGTGCTAACTGATACAGTTCATGCTCTAATTAGGACTTCCTTTGTAGCTCGTCTGATGGCAGCTGTTCTCGGGGACATCTGCCCTTCGCATGTACTGATAGATTATTATTGCTATTATTAACAAGACCAGGGGACTGTTTACTTGAAGGGTTAAACAATTTATATGTTTCTCATAAAATAGCAATGAACATGTTCTAATAGATACAGTTTGTGCTCTTCCTCTGCAGCTCGTCTTATGGGAAGTGTACGTTGCTGGGGACTTCTACCACTCGTCCTCGTCTTCTATAAGACTCCATGCCAACAAAAGACAATAATGCAACTCTTTGTACAGATTTTTGCTGGATAAATCTGCGGTTACCTGCAACATCTACCTTCATTTTGTTTTTTTGTGTTATCACAATATGCCTTCTTATACTATTATAATCTCATTCATGTGAATTCATCGCCATGTTTTAATTTCATTTTCCAATCAGAACCTTCTTATAATTTTATCACAATATGCCTTCTTATACTATTGCAATCTCATTCACATTAATTACACTTCCTAGATCAGTTTTCACCGAAGGTAAGACGACACGTTCTGGCAATACCTTTGTTGAACCGTTACTAGAAAAGTACAGACAAACAATGGAGAATTAATGGAGTTTGAAGGTTCTTGCCCTCAATTAGATGCTGTGGGATTGGTCGTCCTAAAAGGTCTTTCTCTTTCAGCATCAACAAAGGAGAACCACTCTTCATTTGGTCTGTCCTTTACCTCCAAGTCTTCGATCGGAACTTGGATGTATAGATAGTGTCGACTCTTCATGAGGTGCTGAATTGGGGAACTGAGGGTTGAATTATTCAATTGCGAATATTTCCTCGCAAGGAGAGCTCCCTTAATTTGTTGATGACTAAACAAGAGAAAGCAATAGGCAATGGTCCAGAAGAGTATTCATGTGGTGCTGAATGTGGAACTGAGGGTTGAATTATTCAATTGCGAATATTTCCTTTAACATTTTTTGTTGAGATCAAGTCTATTTGAGTGATGTGCAGCAAGTCTATGCGCTAATTAGAAATTTTTTTGTAGCTCGCCCGGCATTAACGGTATGTTATTTATATCAATATATTAAAACGATGTAAAAAACATGAAAATATTGGTTTCTTGTCAAAAATGAATTAAAAATATATAAAAATACTATTTTGATATATTTTAAAAAAAAAACATTTTAAAAAACAATAACCACCATACTAGCATGCTCTAACAATACTAACAGACAATATTGATTTCCTAAATGGATTAAAAAAATTCTTTCCATTCCTTCAATTGATATACTTTGATTTTTCCCTTTTCTATTTTAAAATAAAAATTAATTTAAAAAATAATTTCCATGAAATTCAATCCACAACGTCCTCAATATATAGGAAGAAAACTTCTTAATAATTTATGATCGTACTGTACTCACAGCTTAAGCGAGTGGGCATGCAGAGTTAAAGAGTACTCATCCTCACTGTCGCACCCCAAAAAAAATCAGCGCGCGGCATCGGGCTGGCGATTTAAGTCTCGTTGTTGTTGTTTGCTTGAATTTGGTTCGTTGGAGTCGCCACCTAGTAATTTATTGAAGGCTACTAGGAAACCGGATGTACTGGTCTTGTCAGAGATTCACGGGTACGGGACTGGTTGTGGTTAGGGAAGGTATTAGCACCCCTAACACACCCTACCTGAGGTAAGCTGCTTCGCGAATTTGATGTGTTAAAGAAGTTTTAATAATTGTCTTTTCATCGGAAATTAGAAATATCACTTACGTATAAGTTAATAATTCTTAACCGAGATCCGATCAAAATATTAAATTCTTCTTTAATATATTTGCAATTTTATCATAAAAAAATATATACAAATAAATAAAACAAAATACAAACACACACACATACACTTCCACTATTTTTGTTTCTTTTCTTTTTTTCTTTTTTCTTTTCTTTTCTTTTACATCCATATTTACAAAATACAAATAAAAATTCAATACTAAATAAAAAAAATTACAACAACTCAAAATTACAAAATAATCCCTAAAATTCAAGAAACACAAATCTGAAAAGCATTTTGGGTCTGCCTGAACAGTGATGAGGGAGGCTGCTAGGTGTGTGAACAGTGCTTGGACAGCGGCGGCGCGTGAACCCACGCGCCGTCGCGAGAACGCCGGAAAAAAGGGTTGGCCGGATTCTGCTTCTTCTTCCTTTTCCCTCCCCGCAGACGGTAAGAAGCCACATCATCTACAACAAAAAAACAAACGCACAAACAGTTGATTTTAAGCTTTTATTTCTTTGTTTTTTGCGGATCTGATTTTTTTGTTCTTTCTTTCTTCTCTGATCTGCTCCTTCCTCTTCTTCTTCAGATTCGTCTTCTCCGTTTCGGATCTGCAAATGGGTCTGTTGTGTTCTTCTTCTCCTCTGCTTCAGGTGGCGCCCAGTATGTCCAAGGGGCGGCCGGCGACTGAGCTTCGGTGTGGAGAGGAGAGTCGCCCACCGGCTACTCGTGCGGTCCGTTACCCGCTGGATCGGGTAGATCACCGACCCTTCTTTCTCCTTCGGCTGACGGTGAGGAGGCAGAGAAAGGGACTGGTCTTCGGATGTGGTGGTCGGCTGTTGTGGGAAGGAGACGGGTCCGTGGTTGGCCGCTTCGGTGGAGGAGACGCCGCTGCAAGGCTGGTCAGGCGGAGATGAAGAGGACAGCGAGGCTGCTGCTGGTGGCTTGGGTTCAGTGGAAGCTGGTCCGGCGGAGGAGACGCCGCTGCAAGGCTGGTCAGGCGGAGATGAAGAGGACAGCGAGGCTGCTGCTGGTGGCTTGGGTTCAGTGGAAGCCGGTCCGGCCACTGGTCTGTGGGGAGGAGAAAAATGGGGAATGGAGGCCTTGCGGCTGCTGAAAGGTCCGGTTGAAGAAGGAAAACAAAAGCTGAGGTAGGTGGCGGTGTGACTTGGCCAGCCGGCTGGAGAAGAGGAAGAAGAAAAATAAACCGGTGGGTTTGGGGGCTGTTTGGCCGGGTGTGGGGGAGCTGTGGCTGGGGGAAGGAAGAAGAGAAAAATAAAAAATCCAAAGGGTGGGGGGCTCCGGCGGCTCCCTTTGGTTAGAGATGGATTTTAGGGTTTTTTGTGGTTTAGGGTTTTTTGTTGTATTTTCTGGTGTTTCCAAAATTAGCCCCCCCTTGAATATGTTGAGGAAACCAGTATTTATAGGCAAAATGTTGCTAGGTTTTTCAACTTGGTCCCTCAACTTCTTTCTTTTTTGTAAATTTTGGTTTTTCTTATTTTTTTGTATTTTTTAAAAACAAGCAATATCAACGTCGACTCAATGAGGAAAATCAATGATTTTTAAAATGACGCGTGAAAAGTCGAACGCGTTTGAAAATCTTTTAAAAATTTAAATTCTTTTTTAAACGACGTTGAAAATGCTAAAATGACGAAAATATATTAAAAACATATTTTTTGGATTTTCATTGTTTTTTCTCTATTTTTGGATTTTTTGAAAATATATCAAAAACATGGGTCAAAAATTGGGTAGCAACAGATGCCCCCTCTTTACAATGCTTACGAAGCAAAACTCCTCAATGTTTTGCATAGTAAGCTTTGTAAAGAAAAACTTGTATTTCTGTTTGCTCAATATCCATTTCATCTAAAAAACCTTAATCTGTTCTTCTCTTTTTTTCTTTTTTTTCATTATCCTGAGATCCCATCTGGCGACCCCTTTTAACCAAAACCAAAGAATGTATGTAACTCAGTCAACCTGAAATCTCATATGGAAATTCCCTTTAACCAAAGCTACATGAGATCCCATCTGGCGACCTCATTCAACTGGAACAAAAATATGTGTAACTCGGTTAACCTGAAATCCCATCTGGCGATTCCCTTTAACCAAAGCTACATGAGATCCCATCTGGCGACCTCATTCAATCAAAACAAAAGAATGTGTAAAAAATGGTCTCATTGTATGGGTGACCTACCCAAGAAAAAAGATGGTCTCATTGTATGGGTGACCGACCCCAGAAAAATGATGGTCTCATTGTATGGGTGACTGACCCAAGAAAAATGCTGGTCTCATTGTATGGGTGACTAACCCAAGAAAAATGATGGTCTCATTGTACTGGTGACCGACCTTAAGAAAAATGCTGGTCTCATTGTACGGGTGACCGACCCAAGAAAAATGCTGGTCTCATTGTATGGGTGACTAACCCAAGAAAAATGATGGTCTCATTATAAGGGTGACCGACCCTAAGAAAAATGTTGGTCTCATTGTACGGGTGACCGACCCAAGAAAAAATACTGGTCTCATTGTACGGGTGACCGACCCTAAGAAAAATACTGGTCTCATTGTATGGGTGACCGACCCAAGAAAAATGATGGCGAGGGCTCAAAGGCGCACTCGAAAAGAGGTGAGAGCTCAAAGGCGCACTCAAAATGAGGTAGGGTTAGAAAACACACTACCCAAAAGATGATGATGAAACACCGACCTGACAATGTTAAAACCAATGCATTATGATCAATATGCATGTATACTTACCTGAGAAAAATAGGTCCTCCTTTCTTCATGATGTCTCTTCTTTCTCAAAAGTTGGAGTGTTGGCAGTGGACTTCGATGGCTTTTTCCCTCTTGCTTACTCCAATCATCCCTTGTGATTTTTACCTCTAGGAAAGACTTGATATCATCATACTTCTTTGTCCTCTGTCCTTTACCTCAAGGGTTGCCAACTTTGCTCGGCATTTTCTTAGAATGGGAATCATGGAGCCTGCCCTATCATATGTTTCTTTATTGTTCCCTAGCTTGATCATGCCCCCAAGTGTTCAATTCGGGTTTGTGGACGGGGCTATGTGAAGGAAGGTTTGACAAGGAGTTGTTTTCATGCAGAATTTTTGAAATTCCAAAGTTATTCCAAACACAAAAATTATTTTGACATCGATTCAAAGCAAACTCATTCTAAAAAATTCAAGTGATTCCTATGGAGAGGTTTTTAGAAGTGATGAAAACTTTTTTTTTTTGTGAAAAATATATGAAGTGACATTTGGCTGGTCGAAATGGTTCAAGATTTAATATGAGAGTTTCAAAGAATCAGTCTTGAAAGCATTCATTTTATTTGCATGAATAATGATTTCGTTCACATGAGAAAGCATTACCTACCAATCCAAATTGCTTGTCTTTGATCAGAAAGGCGATTAGGCACGTAATGCAGGCTTGGGCTCTTGGTTATGAAGAAAATGATATTTGTAAGCTCAAAAGGTGTTTAAGGGATTTGAAGACTAAGGATCACTTGTGCTTGTTTCTTGACCTTTTGTCTTTTGACTGTCTTTCAAAAAATGTCTATCGTGCCCCCTTGTGTTGGGCTTGGGCTTGTTCTCTTTGTTATTGTTTTCTTCATATGGTTTTGAGCATCATAATATTGTTTTTTTTCTTTTTTTTCTTTTTTTTTATGCTCAAAACTCTTGATCCTTTGGATTTTTCTTCATGTCCCTCTAGATTTGTTCGGGCACCTTTGATGATTGAGAATTTTCTTTTATGCCCCCTAGTATTGCTTGGGCACTTTTGATCATTGAGGTTTTCTCTATGTCATCGCACTTGCCCCCAGTGTGGGGTGTGATCCTAGCCAAAGTTATTTTTCAAGAAAAGCATAAGGCTCAAAAAGGGACTGCAAATGATATATTTTAGCCTCGTGAAAAGATTATCAAAGATGGCCTTTCTTCATTTCAAACTCATGCATTTAGGATCGGTAAGCCTTACTTTCATGTGAGTATGCAAAGTGATTTCTCATTATTCACGCAATCAAAACTCAGCTTTAGAGTCACTTCATGGTTTTTGTTTTTTTTTTTTAGGTTTTTTTAGGTGTATGGTTACCTTTCTAAGGAATCACCTGAATTTCCAGAACTCGTTTGCTTTGGACAAACATCAACATGATTTCAGTTTCTGTACTAAACTTTGAATTTCCAAAAATCCTTGTGAACATGTGCAATCATGCATAGCTTTGAAAGGAAGGAAACACACCCAAAGATTCTTGGTGCGATGGTTTCATGCTTAAAGGTTATGCTCAATATGTTATTTGCATGAAACAACAACAAAAATGAAGGTATGTTAAAAACACATGATCTTATTAACAAGAAAGGCTCATTTGACAAGGAAAGTGTTGTGGAATTTTGAGCCAAGTTACCAACAAAAACTGGAACAAGTTGAAACAAAAATCAAGAAATTTTGCAGGCATGATCAAACTAAGGGTTTTTTTTTTTTGGCAAAACAAGAATAGGCTCCAATATGCAGCGGTGATGCAATTCCCTTTGGTTAGCCATCCCACCAAAGCTTTTGCGAAAATACATGATTGTGCAGAGGCTCTTGACAAATTTTGCCCCCAATTTCTTCGGGTTGAGTCATTGTTGGGTTTTGAACAAAGATGATAGGTCGGTTGGAAAGAACTTTCCTAGAGTTATTTTTCAGTATCTGCTCAAGTAAGCTAGAGGCGAGTCACACATGTCTTTAGAAACTCCAACTCTTCTTAAAAATGGACTTTTCGGCGAGCACACTCTTCATCTTTCATACTTTCCATCGTTCAAAGTCAGGTGTTGTGGACTCGTAGGGGACCTACTTTTCATTCTGGTGCATGCATGAAAAATATATGAACATGTAATCTATATGATGAACTCGCCCTTCGAGGGGTGACAATATGGTCGTAACTCTTGCATGTTGGAACAAGAATCGTGATTTTTGCCCAAACTCTACAATGAAAATTTTCGGAGTGGCGGCCAATGTGTCACCCACAAGTCTTGAGTTCAAGATGCTTCAAGAAGGGTTTGCCCTTATGCAAATAACGATAGCACATACAACCTAAGGACAGGTTCTATTCATTATGTGAACAGGAGTAGGTTTTCTATCTGGTCTCAAAAGGGTCTCATATCTGCCCAGTGACGTTCTTCGTAAAGACAGTATGGGGGCGTTGCAAGAAACGGTTAAGACACGTATACCCACCATTACCAAGCAGGCACTCAGATATGAGTTGAGTGTTTCACGCATCTAAACCCTGACCAATGGTCTTAGGGCAGATCGCTAGTTCCCCACCTAACCTAGAAGCTTGTGTGTGCTTTCAAAAATAAATACAGGTGATGCATGAGACAATTCTATAAAATGCATGGAAATAAATATTAACAAAAAAGATAAAAATGCAAAAACTTAAACACATCAAATACACAAAGCTTAGTCCAATAATGTCAGAAACGGTACCTTCCCCAGTGGAGTCGTCATTCTGTCGCACCCCAAAAAAATCAGCGCGCGGCATCGGGCTGGCGATTTAAGTCTCGTTATTGTTGTTTGCTTGAATTTGGTTCGTTGGAGTCGCCACCTAGTAATTTATTGAAGGCTACTAGGAAACCGGATGTACTGGTCTTGTCAGAGATTCACGGGTACGGGACTGGTTGTGGTTAGGGAAGGTATTAGCACCCCTAACACACCCTACCTGAGGTAAGCTGCTTCGCGAATTTGATGTGTTAAAGAAGTTTTAATAATTGTCTTTTCATCGGAAATTAGAAATATCACTTACGTATAAGTTAATAATTCTTAACCGAGATCCGATCAAAATATTAAATTCTTCTTTAATATATTTGCAATTTTATCATAAAAAAAAATATATATACAAATAAATAAAACAAAATACAAACACACACACATACACTTCCACTATTTTTGTTTCTTTTCTTTTTTTTCTTTTTTCTTTTCTTTTCTTTTACATCCATATTTACAAAATACAAATAAAAATTCAATACTAAATAAAAAAAATTACAACAACTCAAAATTACAAAATAATCCCTAAAATTCAAGAAACACAAATCTGAAAAGCATTCTGGGTCTGCCTGAACAGTGATGAGGGAGGCTGCTAGGTGTGTGAACAGTGCTTGGACAGCGCCGGTCGCGAGAACGCCGGAAAAAAGGGTTGGCCGGATTCTGCTTCTTCTTCCTTTTCCCTCCCCGCAGACGGTAAGAAGCCACATCATCTACAACAAAAAAACAAACGCACAAACAGTCGATTTTAAGCTTTTATTTCTTTGTTTTTTGCGGATCTGATTTTTTTGTTCTTTCTTTCTTCTCTGATCTGCTCCTTCCTCTTCTTCTTCAGATTCGTCTTCTCCGTTTCGGATCTGCAAATGGGTCTGTTGTGTTCTTCTTCTCCTCTGCTTCAGGTGGCGCCCAGTATGTCCAAGGGGCGGCCGGCGACTGAGCTTCGGTGTGGAGAGGAGAGTCGCCCACCGGCTACTCGTGCGGTCCGTTACCCGCTGGATCGGGTAGATCACCGACCCTTCTTTCTCCTTCGGCTGACGGTGAGGAGGCAGAGAAAGGGACTGGTCTTCGGATGTGGTGGTCGGCTGTTGTGGGAAGGAGACGGGTCCGTGGTTGGCCGCTTCGGTGGAGGAGACGCCGCTGCAAGGCTGGTCAGGCGGAGATGAAGAGGACAGCGAGGCTGCTGCTGGTGGCTTGGGTTCAGTGGAAGCCGGTCCGGCGGAGGAGACGCCGCTGCAAGGCTGGTCAGGCGGAGATGAAGAGGACAGCGAGGCTGCTGCTGGTGGCTTGGGTTCAGTGGAAGCCGGTCCGGCCACTGGTCTGTGGGGAGGAGAAAAATGGGGAATGGAGGCCTTACGGCTGCTGAAAGGTCCGGTTGAAGAAGGAAAACAAAAGCTGAGGGAGGTGGCGGTGTGGCTTGGCCAGCCGGCTGGAGAAGAGGAAGAAGAAAAATAAACCGGTGTGTTTGGGTGCTGTTTGGCCGGGTTTGGGGGAGCTGTGGCTGGGGGAAGGAAGAAGAGAAAAATAAAAAATCCAAAGGGTAGGGGGCTCCGGCGGCTCCCTTTGGTTAGAGATGGATTTTAGGGTTTTTTGTGGTTTAGGGTTTTTTGTTGTATTTTCTGGTGTTTCCAAAATTAGCCCCCCCTTGAATATGTTGAGGAAACCAGTATTTATAGGCAAAATGTTGCTAGGTTTTTCAACTTGGTCCCTCAACTTCTTTCTTTTCTGTAAATTTTGGTTTTTCTTATTTTTTTTTGTATTTTTTAAAAACGAGCAATATCAATGTCGACTCAATGAGGAAAATCAATGATTTTTAAAAATGACGCGTGAAAAGTTGAACGCGTTTGAAAATCTTTTAAAAATTTAAATTCTTTTTTTAAACGACGTTGAAAATGCTAAAATGATGAAAATATATTAAAAACATATTTTTTGGATTTTCATTGTTTTTTCTCTATTTTTGAATTTTTTGAAAATATATCAAAAACATGGGTCAAAAATTGGGTAGCAACACTCACCTTCTTATGTCCACTTCAATCCAGTCTACAGTCAACACGTTCTGGCAATAGCTTTATTGAACAGTTACTATAAAACTGACAAACAATGGAGAATTAATGGAGTTTGAAGGTTCTTGCACTCAGTTAGATGCAGTGCATGGGATTGGTCGTCCTAAAAGGTCTTTCTCTTTCAGCATCAACAAGGGAGAACCAATCTTCATTTGGTCTGTCCTTTACCTCCAAGTCTTCGATCGGAACTTGGATGTATAGATAGTGTCGACTCTTCATGTGGTGCTGAATGTGGAATTGAGGGTTGAATTATTCAATTGCGAATATTTTTTTTTTGAGATCAAGTCTATTTGAGTGATGTGCAGCAAGTCTGTATTAAAACTTTCTTTGTAGCTCGTCCGGTGTTAACGGTACGTTATTTACATCAATATATCAAAACAATATAAAAACATGAGAATATTGGTTTCTTGTCAAAAATGAATTAAAAAAATAAAAAATATATATAAAAATATTATTTTGATATATTTTTCAAACAAAAAAAACATTTTAAAAAACAACATCCACCATACTAGCATGCTCTAAGAATAGGAACACGACAATATTGATTTCCTAAATGGATTAAATAGTGTTTAAGGGGTTGCTAATTTTTCCTAAATTAACTAATCCTTTTAGTATTAAAAGTAATTAAATAAATTTTTGACAAATTTTGATCATTCTTATTTCAGTAATTTTTTTTAAAAAAAAATACTTGCTTATCAATCTTTCAATTTATATACTTTGATTTTTTCCTTTGTCCTTTTTCTATTTTAAATAAAAAATAATTTAACTATTAGATTATGTAAACAAATAATTAAAAAATATGTATGTAATAAAAAATAAAGATTGTAAACCCTTTACCTAGATAGTTCAATGAGTATTTATAGTCCTTGAACCTTGTTATTTTGCTAGAGTTAAGGGCCTAAAGAGTCATTTCCTTCTTATAGCAATAATAAAAGATAAATATATGTTATACAACATTATATGAGGAATAAATTGCACAATATTAATGAGGGATAATATCCGTTATAAAATATTAATGGTGATGAAAATATAATAGGTTTTTAGAAAACTTTTATACTCCTAAGGATATAGAAAGATATTACTTGAAACTGATGAATTAATCCCAATTATTGAACAAGATGATCATGATGTTGTCATCGAAAAAGTTGATTTTTCCAATATAAATTATGAATGATTTGAAATTTATCAAATATAAGATTGTGCCAAATATTTATGAAGATTTTTATACACTTAGGGACAATATCACTTACATAATATTATATCATTTTATATTAAAAATTATAAGAATAAACAAATAAAACCTTATAACAGAGCACGAGGCCTATAATTCTAATTGAAATTTTCTTTTTAGTTTGTTTAGCGGTAACTATAAAAGTATCAAGTTGATGTTTTTTTATTTTTTTATATGATTTTAATGCTTACAATATGTAGATGTTATTTTTTTAATATGTTATTTTGATGTATTTTTAATTGAAAAATATTTTTTAAAATTTAAAAAATTAAAAAAAATAAAGTAAGATAAAAACCATGGAAATATGTAAGGTTCCTATCATATTGACTTCAAAAAAGCGCAAACTAAAGGGTTGTTTATTGGCAAAGTAATAATTACGCAAAGCAATGGGGGCACTAATGACTTTGCACTTATACAACGCACTCTTTGCGTGCGCTCGGTAATGCATAGCAGTTTAAGGCCATGTTTGTTTCTCGGAAAGTAGTTTCCGGGAAACCATTTTCCAAACTTTCCTGTGTTTGTTTGTCATTAGGAAAGTTGGTCAACGGAAAACACTTTCCGGTCAACGGAAAACACTTTCCAGTCAATTTCAGTCAAAGAAAAATTTGACTTGGTTTTCAGGAAAGTGTTTTCCCTTTAGCTGTGTTTGTTTTCCTGAAAAATTTGGGAGGAAAACACTTTCCGGAAGTTGTGAAAAATTTAAAAAATGTCATTATTTGCTGATTATATTAAATTTAATCCTCAAACTTTTGATTGGTATATATATTTTGTTTTGAATATTTATTTTTCAATTTCATCTCTTAAAATTTTATTTTTATATTAACTTTGGTCCTTATTTTTATAATTGCTATTTGCTTTTTCCTTATCATATTTTTATTAAAAAAATTTTATCTATCAAATTTGGTCCTCATTCTTTTGATTGTTACTTATTTTATTTGAAATAATTTATGAAACGTTGATTATTATTATTTTAATTTCTTCATCTTTCATTTTTTTTAAAATTTTTTAGATTTGATCTCTATTATTTTGATTATTATTTATTTTATTTGAGATAATTTATGAAATTATATTTTTTTTTTCAATTTCATTCTCATTCAACTTTTTTAATTTGTAAGATTTGTTCCTCATTATTTTAATAAGCTATGTATGAATATAGGATATAATAAAAAAAAATTCATCATTATAAATACTTTTTAGATTTCATTTTTTTTATTGTAAGTGATTAAATATTTTATATATATTAGATAAACTTGAAAAAAAAAATTAATTCATTAATAAATTATTTTCCAGTTTATTTTTCATAACACAACCAAACACTGGAAAGTATTTTCCAGTTCATTTTCCATAACACTGCCAAACATCAGAAAATACTTTTCGGAATTCACTTTCCAAAAGAAAAACCACTTTCCTGCAAAACAAACGGAGCCTAATTATTTTTCAAAGGCATATAGACAAACCAATCCTAGGAATGGGTGCATGAGGAAATCAAAGTAATTATTGTGTGTTTGATCTTTCTCACTGTGGAGAGAAATATTGTGTTTTAGAATTATTTTTTTTAAAAATTTAAATATTTTTTATTTATTTATTTATTTTAAATTAATATATTTTTTATATTTTCAGATTATTTTGATGTACTATGTCCAAATTAATTTTAAAAATTAATAATAAAATATTATTTTGATGTTTTTTAAAATAAAAAATATTTTAAAAAATAACCGATATAGTACTTTTAAACACCCCATGGATTTTTGGGAGGGTGAAGCATCCTTAGCTTAGACATAAGACTATCAAATAGATCCCTTAGTTGAATAATTATCTCTTTAAAAAAATATGATAAAAGTTATTTTTAAAATATTTTTTGTTTAAAAATATATCAAATAATATTTTTTTTAAAAAATTATTTTTAATACCAACACATCAAAATAATTTTTTAAAAAATAAAAAAATAAAAAAATTTGAAGCTAAAAATAATTTCAAGAATTTTCAAAACACGGATAATTTTGCCAAGAATTGCCTAGAAATTATTAGTGAAAGTTTAGGAATAACATTACTGAACCATTACCGGAAAACAGAGCAGCCTCCTAAAACAGACAAAGATTGGAGTTTCAAGGTTCTTGCCCTCAAGATTAACAAGTTAGTGTAGGCCTAAAAGATCTTTCTTTTCCAGCATCAACAAGGGAAAACCAGTAAGTGGTTGAATTATTCAATTGCAAATATTTCCATACAATCAGATCCCTTTGTTGACTATACAAGAATGTTGGAAACACGGCAATATTAATTTTCAAAATTGACATTTTTTTCAAGAGTAGATAATATCCTTACATTTGCAGCTAGTCTATGTGCTAATAGATTCAACTTTTGCTCTTATTAGAACTTCCTTTGATTTCTTTACCAAAAAGGAGGATGGGTTGGGTTTCAACTTTCAAAATAAGTTGAGTTTGAGTTGATCTAATCAATCAAAACTCGGTCTGAATTTTTTTTTTGAAAAACATCATGATTTTCATTCTTTTTTAAGAAAATAGTATTTAAAGAAATTTACATATGTTAGTTGTTCTTAATTTCTTTATTGTTTTTGTTTTATTTCTCTCTACTAATTAATATTGATTTGCTAATATAAAAACAAGGTTTTATAGTTAAACATTGACCCCGTCATCATACAGGGCAAATAAATTTTTTTAACATAAAAAATATTTAAGTATTGCTGATATATTTTCTAGTAGAAAAAATTGTTTAAATCCTGTGAAAATTGATTTGATATGACTCTATCAGCTTGACGGATCCAAAAATAACTTGGACAACCGTTAAAAATATAGTTTGACTAAAATAAATTTAAAATGACATCTTTTTTGTAAAATATTGAGACAAAAACATATGGGATCATGATACCAAAATAACCCTATAAAAAACAAATGTAAATACATTATGAAATTCAATTCTTAATTAACACAATATTGAAAGATGAAACTAAAAAAATCCAATGAAAAAACAAGTAACTTGAGTCAAATTGGACAAACCTGCTAAACTTGCAACTTTGATCATATAACTAGGATAACTGTATAGAAAATTAATCAAAACAAATTATGAAGCTTAAATTCTAATCAACCTTATATTAAAGGATAAAATTAAAAAATATATATAATTAAACTATATATATATATATATATGTATATATAATTAAACAAAAAATATAAAAAAAATAACTTAAGTTAACTCAGGTTAATTCACCAATCTCATGACTTAGATAATGATACTAGGATAATTTAATAAAAAATAAGCTAAAAATAATTATAATATTTAATTTTAAATTAATTAAATATTAAAAAATAAAATTAGTGATCTGAATTATAAAACTAAAATAAGAAACCCATTGAAGAATGGAATCAATTTTTTTTTTTTTAAAGAAAGCAAATATAAAAAGACGTTCAAGTAAACATGCTTTATGAGGAGGGCAACAACGAACTCCTCTCGTTTGTGAATTAACTGTTACATACATTGACTTCTTTTCAGTTTTCATAGAAGTTACACCCAATTAACTGAAAAAAAAAATGAATAACAGAAACCCAGCACTATGAGTCTGCCACTTAAGTGTTGTTCCAATGTCAACTCCACTTCGTATCTCACGAGGTAAAATCATTGTTATTAAATCTGGTACAGTAGTTGATCCAGGTCTCTAGTTTTGATGAAGTCATTAAATCACTTACTCAACTTTAATTTATTTGATAAATTAAAATAATGTTATTTTAGTAAAAGATAAAAAATAATCAACGAGTTACAACCGGTTTTTTGACCGGATTATCCGGGTCGCCAGTCAACCCGCTAGGTCTGCCAGGTTTTTAACTTTCTTTATTTTTTTATAATCCCGGCTCGATTCTAGTCTCGGGTTAGCCGGGTCGCCGGATCAACCCACCGGATCTACCAGGTTTTTAACTTTTCTTATTTTTAATAAACCCAACTCTGTTCCAGTTCCGAGTCAGTTGGATCCTTAGTTAACCCGTCGGACTAGGTTTAAAAATTATAGGTAAAACCTTAATTGAAATTGTGCTGAAAAAAAAAAGCATATAACAATCATAGATTGTTCTATTCATACAATTTCTTTAGTAAGAAAAAAATAATAATAATCTGTGAGCTCACAAGCTGCTGCACTCCACTCTCTGGACAGGTACTTAATTTGGGAGTGGGACTAACTTTTGCGTATGGAGACTAATTACGTCCATGTGTTCAATTAATATATATATATATATATATATATATATATATATATATATATAAAATAAAAATAAAAAATAAAAAATAAATTGATTTTTATAATATTTTTAGAATAATTTTAGAAATAATTTTTTTTTAATTTTTAAAAATAGAAAATATAAGAAGACGTGTCTCCCTTTATCATCTGTTTTCATTTCTTTTATCAAGAGATAATAAATTAAGATTGGTATTTTCAAGAAAAAAATTATTTTTCAAAATTTGTTTTTAGGTTATATCTGGTACATGGGAAAAAAAAAATGTCACCTTCTACTTCATCTTCATGTTCGATACAAATTATAGAGGGGGAGAAATATTGAAGATGTAACGTTTCAATATAAATGGGATTAAACGTCAACCTCCAAGCATGAAAGAGAAACCATACCCTTCTTTGAAATGAAGCGAATATTCTCATCACTTCAATATTTAATTATTTATTTAATTTATTACTTATTTATGCATGTATCGCATCTTTCATCATTTATTATATTTAAATTCATAATCTATTAAGGTGTGTGGTATCCATTAATATCTTTTATAAATCTAATTTATCACAAGTCTCATCATTATCCAAATTCTTTTGGATTCTTATCAAACATATTAAAACACATTTTAGTTCTTTACACTTCATTTATTATTTTGTCACCTCAACATTTTCCTTATAATTTTTAATCTCATATCAAACGCAATATTAATATTACATGGTACAAGAGACAAACCTTAAACATGTTTAGGCTCCATGATTAGAGTACAAAAAGCTTGTCCAAGTACACATTACTTGGAAAAAGTATACTTTGACAAGCTTTTTGTAATAGTTTTGCGTGAAGTAAGATATCATTAAATTTGTGAGAAAAGGGAAGGGACAAAACAAATGGATCCCATATAAATATCCATATGGAAAAAGCCCTCGAACTAGAACCACAGGTTCAGATCTTTGAGAGAGATAATGTAAAAGAAAATCCACAATGCCTATGGCCCATTTACCTATTTGCTAGCATTCAATCAACTTCAAGTGGAGCACAGCAAGGAGCAGAAGCTGTCTTCTGCTCATTTATTGAACACTTAACAATCTTCATCTTCTTTGTATCCTTGTTATCAATCATCACCACTAATTTTGTCTTCAAAGACTGCACTACGCCATAGCTTACCTTTCTTCACTATCAGATCAAATGGATCTTTATGGGGCAGATTATTCTCAAGCACAGTTCCTAGAGGCCTAAAAGCCATAAACTCAGCAACAAAACCTGCAAAATCACCAGGAAGATTGGAAGACTAAGAGAAGTGCTCCTGCAGAATAAGGTCCCTTTTTCCCTACCATTGTCTCTCAGACTCCATGTGCTTGAACAGAGAGAGAATTGAGAACCGAAATATTTGTTATTTCCAGGTCAGGAGAGTAATGTGAAGGAAGCTTTATGATAAGGTGGATAAGATTCTTCAAATCAAGGTTTACAATACCGTTCTGAAATTCATTCCAAATCTTCATTTTGATACTAAAATTTTCTATATCAGTTCATTTTGGCGTGTCTCAAAACTAGTATTATCACTTATAAAATATTTTTATACATTTAAAGAAATTTAATTATATTTGTTGTTCTTAATTTCTTTATTGTTTTTGTTCTATTTCTCTCTACTAATTAATATTGATTTGGTAATATAAAGCATGATTTTATAGTTTAACATAAACTGCAACATACATTAACTATTACATTCTTTGACTTTTTTTCATAGAAGTAAAAAAACAATGAACAGCAGAAATCCAGTACTATGAATCTGCCACTTTATTGTTGTTCCAATATCAACTCTACTTGGTATCTCGTGAGGTAAAACCTTCATTGAAATTGTGCTGCAATAATAATAATAAAAAAAAAACATATAACTATAGTCATGAATACTTATAGTTCTATACTCATAGAATTAGAAATGTTAGACTTAATTATCAAATGAAATAGCAAAGAAAAGATAGTCTAACACAAACTTTGCTAATAAGAACTGAAAATATCAAAAGATAATCCAAATGCATTTTTTAATTTCTTCTTGCACCATATATGCGAGCATTCTTCTTTGTTCTTCCTCCCTTCAGATTCCATTGACGTTCAACCATCCTATGAAACCATGCAGGTCGTCTTGTTCTAAACACAATATAACCCATTGTGACTCCAAATACAAACCCACATCCATACCCCATTGCCACAGCTTTCCATCCAAACCCATCTTCAAACAGTGTTGAATCATCTCCTTCATTAAAGTTTGATGGCAGTAATGGTGGTACCACGCCATTGTTGCATTCTGTTGGCATTGGGAATCCACATAAACCCAAGTTTCCTTGAAATGAGCTTGGACCAAACGTGTTGAACTGCTTCCCACCAGGTATGGGCCCCTCGAGTTTGTTTTGTGAAAGGTTTAAGACTTCAAGAAATGTTAGATCTGTCAACTGCACAGGAATCCTTCCCGTAAGCATATTTGAAGACATATCTAATGACTGTAGACTGGTTAAAAACCCTAATGATGATTGGATATGGCCTGCAAGGAAATTGTGAGAGAGGTTAAGTTGTTGAAGTCCTTTAAGCTTTCCAATTGGTTTTGGAATCTCACCGGTGAAACTGTTACTTGAGAAATCAAGTACTCTGAGGATACTTTGGATTTTCACAAACTCAATTTCCAACCCTTTCCATGTCATTTTTATTGAATAGGTGTAACCACTTGCGTTCATGTAAATCATATCTTGATCGACGACATTCATCATCCCTTCAAGACCATTGAAAAACTCTTCTGGCAATGGTCCGCTCAAATTATTTTCAGAGACGTCAAGAATCTGTAATTTGGGGAAGGAATTAAAAGTAGTCGGACCCTTCATAAAACCTTGGAGTTTATTGGATTTTAGAACAAGAATCTTTAGCTCCGGTCTCCGGAAGCATTTCTAGGAAATAGGGGAATGTATCCTCAATCTTATTGTTACCAAGATTAAGAAACTCCAGCATTGTGCAGTTGACGATAGACAATGGTATTTTCCTTTCTAATGCATTGCCATTGAGGTTGAGATATTCCAAGTTACTTCCCTCTGAAAATGTTGATGGAATAGTGCCTCGGAGATTGTTCATGCCTAGATGCAAAACTGAGAGTCCGTTGCTGAAGTTTCCCAAACATTGTGGTGCAGAACCACTCAAGTTATTGTTGGAAAGGTCCAGGACTAGAAGGAATTTTAACTTGCAAATTGAAGAAGGAACCTCCCATGTCAATTTACTGTTGGATGCAAGAAGAAGAAGTTGCAAGTTCTCTTGTTTGAAAATTGAACTTGGAATTGGACCATGCAAGGAGTTATTGCTCAAATCAAGGAATTCTAATGAACTGTGTTGGAATTCACCTATATTGCCCATGAATTGATTATTATGAAGGTCCAAATTCAATAAAGAAGGGAGAGCAAATAAAAAGGATGGTATCGTCCCATTGAGTGAGTTACCATATAAAAATAAATACTCTAGATCTAGAATGGTACTTAGTTGAAAATGGATTGGGCCTTGGAGTTTATTGTTTGATAAATCTAAATATGTGAGTAGGGTTAGGTTAGCAAAAGAATCTGAAATCTGACCCATCAAGTTATTGGAATTAAGATCCAAGAAATTCAGCTGCATAAGGTTTTCAAATGATGATGGGATCTGCTCACTAAAATTATTGGAACTGAGATCCAAAAAATCAAGCTGCACAAGATTTCCAAATGAAGATGGGATCTGCCCACTAAAATTATTATTTGAGAGGTCTAATAGAAAAAGTCGAGTAAAGTTACCAAACAGAGCTAGTTTTGACCCAACAATGTTACAATTACGAAGCATCATATACTGTAACGACTTTAAATTACTGATAAAGTCATTTTCTAGATAAGGTGAAATTCTTGTATCAGAAAGGTCCAACCACCAGAGGACATTACTCACATTGGAGGAAGGAAAAGAGCCAGTGAGGCCTTCGTTGTCTGACAAAGAGAGTGATTCAAGGTTTAGGAGGAGAAAGATATTACCCGGGATTTTCCCTTGCAATCCGCAACGCCGAAGGGAAAGAGATGACAAAGAAGAGGACAGATTGGTTAAGGAATTAGGTACAACCAAAGACATATTTACAGAATCCAAAGCGAGATATCTTAGCTTTGTTAGGTTTTGAACAATCTTGTCAAAAGAAACTGGTTCTACACTTAGATAGCCGTTTGCAGAGAGAGAAAGTTGAACCAGCTTAGTGAGTTGCCCAAAATCATATGGAATTGAACCAGTAAAATTGTTATATGCAAGATGCAAATACTGGAGGTGCTTAAGGTTTCCCATTGAGGATGGGAATTTTCCTTGCAGTCTACAATCTTCAAGGGAAAGAGATGACAAAGAAGAAGACAGATTCATCAAGGAACTGGGTACAACCAGTGACATGTCTACCCATCTCAAATCGAGCTCTCTAAGCTTGGTTAGGTTTCGAACAAGCTTGTCAAAAGAAATTGGTCCTACACTTAGATCGTAGTTGCTAGAGAGATCAAGAGAAATCAATTTGGAGAGACGGGAGACTTCTAATGGAACTTGGCCTGCGAAATTGGAAGAATATAGATTAAGATGTGTCAGATTGGAAAACTGGCCAAATCGAGAAGAAATATGGGAGGAGTTGAAATCATTGAAAGAGAGATCGAGCTTCTGAAGATGATGAAGAGAGAAGAGAGAATTATTGGAATGGAGGGTGCCATGAAGCATGCTGCAAGAGAGGTTCAGTCCAGTGACTTGCCCGGTTTTCACATCACAAGTGACCCCACCCCACAAGCAGCAATCTGTACCGTCTTTCCATGACTCTGTTTTTGGAAAGGGATGTTGGCAATCCTCCGAAGAAGCAGAACTATCAATGGGAAAGGATTGTTTGAATTGAAGGAGAGAAAGACTTTGGTGATGAGCACACAAATGATTAGAAGAAGAGTAATTTGAGGAGAATGATGATGAAATTGTTGTATGAAAATGGAAGAGAAACAAAATGGAACAGAGAAATTGAGTGAGGGATAATGAAAACTTCATGTTGGCTCTTCAAAGTATATTTGGAATGCTGAACGATTGGGGAGAGATGAGAAATAAAGAAAGGAACCATTAGTAGTATTTATAGACAAACCAATCTTAGATTCTTCTGTTCATTCAGTTTCTGTAATTAAAAAAAAAAAAAAAAGCCTTGAGTCCTAAGTCCTAACAACTTGGTCTGTCCTTTTTCTTGACCCCAAAGTCATTTTATATATAAAAAAGAAATGAAATTTCTTGAGCACTAACAGCTTAGTTCAGAGATGTTTTTCTAAACTGTATTTAGCAATGAAATTTCTGCGAAGCTTGCCTTGACCATCAACAAGGAAAACGAATGTTCAGGATATATTGTATATGAAACTGAATTCAATTGCAAATATTTCCACACAAAGTAGGTCCCTTAGTTGACTGAACCATGACCGGAAAACAATTTGAAGTTAAATTTTTTTTTAAGAATTTTCAGAAACATGGCTGGACCAAATCTAAATAAGAGTGAGGGTTGAAAATGCGGCAATATTAATTTATGGAAAACATTGATACACTGATAAATCGAGTGAGAATAATACCTCTTTCAGGATTTAAAAAGTAAAAATGATGAAAAACTGCAATATGTATTCCCATCACTATTTACAGAGTAAGGTTCCGATCAACTTTCCTTCTTGACTTGAAATTGTGCAAAATCATGCCCCCACCAAGGAGAATTATTCCTTTGAAACAAAGGAATGGAGCAAAGCAAAGGCAAAGCAATAATTACGCAAAGCAATGGAGCTCTAATTAATGCCTTTGCACTTGTATCCTTTTACATGACCCAAAAGTCTTCATAGATGAGACGAAGTATAGGAACACGACAGTATTTTTTTTTTTTTTAGTTTAACATGAATGTCCGGGTCAGCTTGTATGCACCTCGACTAATCCCACGAGCCCTGAAATTAACAACCATGTAAGCCTCCAGTGATCATCATATGAGCAATCACAAAACTCGAACCTAAGACTATAGAAAAAGCAAATCTCTTAATCTCAAGTTCTTATCACTGGGCATCACCTAGATGGTTGAATACGACAGTATTAGATTTCCTGACTGTTGAGCCCTAAATGGAATCAAGGGAAATGCATTAAACATTAAAACGATATAATGTATATGAAACTGAATTCAATTGCAAATATTTCCACGCAAAGTAGGCCCTTGACTGAACCTTTACCGGAAAACGGAGCAGCGTGGTAAGACTGTCAAAGATTGGAGTTTCGAGGTTCCTGCCCTCGAGATTACCAAGTTAGTGTAGGCCTAAAAGATCTTTCTTTTTCAGCATCAACAAGGGAAAACCAATCTTCATCTGGTCTGTCCTTGACCTCCAAGTCTTCGCGGCCATACAATTATTCAATATGGAACTGCAGGTTGAATTATTGATCAATTGCAAATATTTCCATGCAATCAGATCCCTTTGTTGCCTATGCAAGAATGTGGAAACACGGCAATTTTAATTTCCAAAATTGTCATTTTTCCAGCAAGTCTACGTACGTGCACTTTGTGCTCTAATTATAACAACTGTTCTTGGAGACTTCTACCCCTCTATGCCTGGTTTTTCTTGGTTTCATTGCATCTTTGAAGTTTGGTTTTCCTTACAATTTATTTATCTTTCATTAGATTTCTCTACATTTTAAGAAATATTTTTAAGTGGATCATATGCCATGTCATGTAACCTCCATCAAAATATAGAAAATCTAAAGTTTGGTATTGACGGTTCAATCATAACATGGGCTAAATCCACTCACTTTACAAGTGTTGATCAAAATGCAAATAATAATTAATTAAGTCATAAATACAATTAAAATTATAGAGATTAAATGTATATTTTTTAAAACTACGCACTAGGTCGAACCATGATTGAACCATAATGCTATACTGATTAATTGAGTGAGAATAATACCTCTTTCAGGATTTAAAAATTAAAACAAAAAAGCAAAATCATGCCGCCTAAGTTTCTGTGTGTTTTGGGAGTGTGGTTGTAGTTGCTTTTCAAAGTGATTTTCACTCAGAAAAGTATGTCAATAATGTTTTTTTTATTTTTAAAAAATTATTTTTGAGATCAGCACATCAAAATGATTTGAAAACATTAAAAATATATTAATTCAAAGCAAAAAAAATTCAAAATTTTTTTTAAAAAACTTCTAAAAAGCACTCCCAAACAGCCTCAATTGCTAGACTAAAGGACACCAAGGTAAAGTAATAATAACGCCAAGCACTAATGACTTTGCACGACCGAAAAAAGAGTACTGAGTGTTGGAAATTAATATTGTTGTTAATTATAATATGAATTATATAAAAATTATAATTTATGTTGTTATCTATTTTTTTGGGTCCTCAAGGAATTACTTGATGAATTTAATAATTTAAAAATATAAATAAAAAAAATATTATGATAATAAAATAAACTTACAAAAAAATTAACAAATAAAAAAAACCTCGACCCAAACCCATTTGGATTGGCATGCCAAATTTGTAACTTGATCGAGTTACTAGGGTAACTTTGTCGAAACCAAATTAAATAAAATTATAAAACTCAAATATCAAACAATGCATTGTTGAAGAGTGAAACTGAAAAATAAATAAATAAGCAAAAACAAATTCGAGTCAAACTAGTTAACTCAATAATCCTGTGATCATGTACATAAAGATTGAGATAATCCCATAAAAAAAAATGAAGATCAATTCTCAATCAATCACATATTGCAGGATATAATTGGAAAAAAATTATTTAAGAAAATAAAATGTTGAAAGATCTTACTTGATAACAAAGTAAATATTAAATGAAAATGTGATAACCCTATGGAAACAAAAATGAAAAAAAGTTTGAAGCTCAATTTATAGCAAATAAAATTCTGAAAGATCAAATTAAAGAAACAATATAATTCAAAAAAGTTAAAAAAAATAAAAAATAAAAAAAAACTAACCTAAACCCACCCAGGTCGGCATGCAAAATCTGGAAATTGGTTGTGATACCAAAGTAATATAGTTAAAAAACAAATTGAATAAAACTATGAAGCTCAATTATAAAATAACTTAATGTTAAAGGATGTAATAAAAAAAATTCATTTTTTTAATTTTTTTTTAAAAAACTATAATAAACCTGGATTAACCTACTAACTCTACTACCATGGACATAGAATTGAGATAACTCAATAGAAAAAAAATAGTAAAAAAAAAAAACATACAAAGATCAATTCATAATAAATACTCTGTTGTACATCAAGATTAAGAGCTTGTTTGTTTTTGCGTTTCAAAAACGCTTTTGAAAAAATTTGAAAATTTTTTATTTCTTTTATTAACTTTAAATTAATATGTTTTTAGTGTTTTCAATGTCAAAAATAATTTTTTTAAAAAAAAAAAAAATTATTAACATATATTTTGACACGAAAAGTTATTTGAAAAACAACTGCAACCATACAATACAACAAGATTAAGTAATCAATAAATTCATTCAGCGAATATTTCCACACGAGGAGAAGTCCCTTAATAAGTTAATTCACTAACACAAGTGCTGATAAATAAGGTAGTTGATTGTGAAATATTTATAGTAAGAAAAAGAAAAATTAAAAATGGTGACAGCTTAATTTGAATGTTCAGAGATGTTTTTCCAAATTGTATTTAGCAATGAGATTTATGCGAAGATTGCTTTGCCCACTAAAATATAATTTCCAAGAAATTCAAAGCCACAAAATCTCTTAATAATTTACTATCGTAGTTTATTCACAGCTTAAGCAAGGGGGCATGCAGAGTTAAAGAGTCATCCTCACCTTCTAATGTCCACTTCAATCCAGTCTCCAGTCAACACGTTCTGGCAATAGCTTTATTGAACAGAGTAATAATTACGCCAAGCAATGGAGCACTAATGACTTTGCACACACATATATATATTGTTTTTCACGACCCAAAAAGTCTTTTTTAATTATCCAAAAGTTCATATATATCAACTTTTCCTGTGTAGTTGGTTGGTAATGTGAATGATCAGTGTATTTTCCTTAAATATTTTTTTTATTATAAATATATTAAAATGATATTATTTTTTTTACATTAACACATCACAATTATCAAAAATCATTTAAGAAAAATACACTGATCATTATTTTATTTATTTCTAATTTCTAATTTTATTTATTTATTTTTAATAAATTATTATTTTTATTTTAAATAAATTATTTATACACAGAACAAATTCAAGTGGGATAGCGTTCATGACAATGTTGTGAGGAGGGTGTGCGAGAATCACGCGACAACTAGGTAACATAAAAAACAATAAGATATTTTTTAAAAATAATTATGTTTTAAAATCTAATTTTTCATTAACTCATATAAAATTCATTAATGGAAAGAGGTTGCATGACTTTTGGTATGAAGCGCCAAAAAGCCAAAACATGCACTAGAGATAACGGACTATAAAGCTGGAATAACGTGGTGGTTTGGAGGGATTTCAAGCCACTATACAACCTGGAGGATATATGGGTGTAATATATCCAGCACGTGACATCTGAGCGGTTCACACAACGCTTATAGTCCGGTGCTGACAAACGAAACCAACAAATTCATGGTTCGGTGACCACACTCATCGGCGACTCTGTTCCGTTTAGTGCACATGCGAAGCGGATGGTAAGATTAATTTTAATGAAATCTATCGTTAATTAATTTGTTCTTATTTATAAATATATTTAACTTGCAACATTTTTTTCTGATAGGCTACGTCTCTTGGACGTGAGTCGAGCCCAATAAAGCTATCTGTGGAGACACATGTAGAGTGAAGACCGCCAAAGGGTGGTGCAACAGTTCATCAACACCCGCACTCAACACTTCGTGGTATGTTCATTTAACCATTTTATTTTGTAAGTTATTATTTTCTTGAATTGAATATGATGATTTCTTTTTTAATTTTCAGGAGACATATAATAGTTGGTTGAGGGAGAAATACGGGGACAATCCTTTAACCCACCTGGATTTTGATCCGGATTTATGGATGGAGGCAGGATTATCTGGTGGACCCGATAAAAATCAAGTGTATAGACTTTCTAACACTACGGCTGAGAACCTATAGGCAACCAATAGTGTTTCAATCATTGGGAGCTCCCAATCAGTATCGAGCACCCAGTCTAAGGAGATCGTGGCCTTGAAATAACAATATCAGCAACTCTCGGCGGATTATAAACAATTCTGCCATATCATCATGGACATGAGATCATAGATGGGTGGCACGTGTGCGTCTTTTTTTTGGCCATGTGGTTCCGGGAACGACCAACCTCCTCCTTCTCCTCCTCCTCCAACTTCGTTATTGTTCTAGTTCAATTTTGTTTTGGAGACACTTTAAAATTGTAATGAATATTTGGATGAATATTATTTAATTTTATTTTTATATTTTTAATATTTTATACAATTTTATTTGCTTAATTAGTTTTTTTACTATTATTCTATGCAATTTTATATTATTTATTCTACACAATTTTATTTTTAAATTCTAACCGACAAATTTACAGATGGAATTATGTCTTTGGTATTTTCCAAAGAGTTGAAAAATATTTACTGTATATGCCATAATCACCGACGTCGTTATTCCATCGGTAATTTACCGATGGAAATATAGACGGAATAATTTCGTCGGTATATTTCCAGCAAGAAATTTTTTTGGAGTGCATTTTTCATTTGTAAAACCATCCGGAGTGTTTTTTTTTACCTATAGAATTAGTGAAAAAATATGGAATTACCGACGAATGTATTATGTTGGTGAATTAGTCGGTAAAATTTTTACCAACAAAATGGTAATCTTATACCGACAAAAATTTTCCGTCAGTAAAATTGTTAAATATTGTAATGTGAAAGAAACGCAATATAAATTTCCAAAATTGACATTTTTATCTAATGTGAAGTGTTCCTGGGGACATCTACCCCTCTGTGCCTAGTTGGCTTATCATCTCAATACTGATTTGATCTTCCTTCGCATGTATTGATAAATTTGATCTTACGCAAGAAGAACATTGCAAGAACAATTCATTGACAAATGGAACTTCTCAGGAAAACAAAGCTCATACTTATTTCAAGGTTCTTGCTCTTAAGATTCCCAAGTTACTGTTGGATTGGCACTAAAAGATCTTTCTTTCTCACCATCAACAGGGAAACCAGTCTTCATTTGGTCTGTTCTCGACCTTCTAGTGCGGCAACTTACAAAGGCAAAAAATGACCTTCCTTGGATATTTCTGATTCGTCACGGCAAGGCCTACCTCTCGAGGCTATGTGTGTGGCATAATTCCTTTCAGTTTGGAGCCGATTTGCTTCCTTTTTTTTTTCTTTTATCTATTTTCTTTGATTTTTAAGTTTAAACTTTCAAAATTTTATAACAACCTTTCAATTTATTTTTTCTTCAAACTTGGTTCTTGTTCTTTTAATTGATATATATTTTTATTTTTATATATATAATTAAAATTGGTTTCAATATTATCAACCTTTAATTTTTTTAATATGTCAAATTTGATATCTATTCTTTTGATTTTCTATTTAATTTATTTAAGATCATTTTTAAAATTGATTTTTTTTATTTCATTTTTTTATTGTAATTTTTTTTTACTTTGGTACATTTTTAAAATTTATTTTTTTCTGATTTCATCATTTAGCATTGAATTAAGTTTCTTGATTAAGCTAGGTTCCACAATTTAACAAGTTGCAAGTTTGGACATTCACCCATTTTCATTATTTTTCTTTTATAAGCTCATGTTTTTTTTTCATATACATCCTTCAACATTTGATTTAATTGGAGAATGGGCTCTATTATGTTTTTTTTTTTATTTACTTTCTATAGGTTTTTTAACTAATTTTGAAAATGATGAGTTATCTCTAGTATTTTTATTCGTCATTTTTGTTAAATTTAGATTTTTTAAAAAATAAATTTTGTTTTGAATTAAGTTAAATCAATTGCTTAAATATAAACATGTGATGCTCGCTTCATAATATTTTATTTTATTTTTGCTTAGATATAGCTTTTTTGTCTTTTTGTTTTTTAATTGAATGTCTTTCTTCAGTTTTAACCTTCAAATTTTTGGTTGATTAGAATTGAGCTTTCAATTTGGATTTCATTGGATTATCATGATCTCATGTTTTTTATCGTGAATTTAATGGATTAACCATGGTTGACATGGGTTAAGCTAATGTGTTGCCGTCTCAACAATTTTTTTATAAAAAATATATATCATTTAATATGTCACCATCTCAATATTTTTAAAGTATTTCATCCAATATGCATTGAATTTTTTATTTTTTAACATTTTTATTAAAAAATTTAAGGTTAGATAAAATAATCTTATTTGCGCGTAGCAAGAGCCAAGAATCTAGTGGGGGCTAAGTTAGTTCAATGAAAATTTTTAAGTGAATTGTTAGGTTATGTTTAGTCAATGTCCCAAGACAAAAGGAATAGATACAAAAAAGATAAAAAATGTATTTGATTGGAGGAATAAAGGTAGAAAAATAAAATAAATTTATCTCTAAGATAATTTTTTAAAAACTTTTATACTTTTAAAACATGGAATAAAAGAAAATATGTCCTCTTTATAATTCTTAATATCTTTGTTTCTTTTTTCTTCAAACAATAACCAAACATTATACATCAAGATTGTTGTTTTCATGGAAAAATATTTTTTTTCCATAATTCTTTTTTAGGTTGTGTTTGATAAGGGGAAAACTAAAATTTCACCCTTTTTATCTATTAATTTTCCACCCTCTTCTTTCCTTCATGTTCGATACATAGTGATTGAGAGAGAGAAAAAATATTGAGGACCATAGAAATGGGCTCAAATGTTACTCTTCAAGCATGAAGGGTTAACCGCCTTACTTTTCTTTAAAATGAAGCAATGAGTCTCCCTTCATATTTAATTATGTATTTAATTTATTGCTTATTTATGGATGTATCCCATCTTACATAATTTATTATATTTAAATTCTTAATCTATCCAATTTATATTGTGTGGTATTCATTAATATTATTTATAAATCTAATTTATAATAGATCTCATTATTATCCAAATTCTTTTTCAATTCTTATCAAACATTTTTAAACACTTTATCTTTTTAACACCTTTTACTTCTTTACACTTCATCATTAATTTTATCACTTCAACATTTTCCTTTAAATTTTTAACTTTATATCAAACACATTAACAATTTTAATCTTTCTATTTTCACTGTTCATTAATTATTGTGCACCAACTCACAAATCACTACAGATTGGAACAATGAGTTTTTTTTATATATTTTTAATTTAGTCATCGAACTTTTATTTTGCACATTTGAGCCCAAATTAGCACCCAATTGCTTTTTATTAGGAAGGGTTGAATTGAAAAAAAGAGGACTGAAGTTAAAAACACTGATAAAATAGGTGGCAACTTTAAAATTAGTTTGAAAAGTTCATTTAGCGCCCCATGTTCTTAAGTTATTAGGTAACCGGTCCCTTTAATTTTTAAAAATTTAATTTTAATACCAAACTTCATTTTCCTTATTTTATGGTTCTTTTTTATGAGAGGAGAAAGAGAGCCCAGTCAGATTCCAGTGTAGAGAAAGAAAGTTCGTCTTGACACATTTTCGGACCACAAAACATGTTAAAATTTATGTCAACAAATTCCATTAGGTAAGGGTGGTTTTATGATGGTTGTTTTAAGCCTTAATGTATCCTTAAAAACTAGATTTAGGTCGAGGATGAAATATTTTCTTCGATTTAATTTTGTGGTTTTGGCTTTCATTTTTTTGAGTTTATTAGGTTCATATGTTGGTTCCTTGGTGTTCTAGGAGTGATTATAGGGTGTTTAATGGTTAAAATGAATTGAAAAATGAGTTTTGTGAGATATAAAATCCAAAGCCTTGATTTTTTGTTCCCCATAACACATTGTATACCATAGTGAACGATGTGTTATCTATCTATTTAAAAAAAAAAAAAATGGGTGAGCCTTCTTTAAATAAATAAATAAAAAATAGCAGGTCTAGGCAGGTGGGTTTGAGCTTGAAGTCCACATGTTTGGGCTTTTCCTTTTTTAATACATTTTTTTTTTTCATTCTTCCAATTAATATCTTTTTTATATCTTTTTTAAATTTATTTTTAATTAATACCCTTCTCCGTTTAAGTTCTCCTCCTTAATCGTTATTCCTGGAGAATGTGTAGTACACCGTTCCGCGTTCCCAAAAAATTTTAAAAAAATTTTTGTTAAAATTTAATATAATTTGTATGTTTTGGATCGTTTTGATGTGCTGATATTAAAAATATTTTTTAAAAAATAAAAAAAATATTATTAACATGTATTTTAATACGAAAAATAATTACTACCACACTACTAAATATATTAAAACTTGTGAGAAAAAGGGAAGGGACAAAACAAAAGGATTCCGTATAATCCACATGGCAAAAGCCCTCGAACAAGAGCCACAGGTTCAGATTTCTGGGAGAGATAATGTCAAAAAAATCCACAACGCCTATGGCCCATTTACGTATTTCCTAGCATTCAACCACCTCCCAAGGAGAAGAAAGCAAATCAAGCAACTCCTGCTCGTTCGTCGAGCAACTACAGCCAAATTTCTGACTTGAAAGTCCTGCCAAATGGCTGCACTTCCTTCAATCAGCTCACACTCATCTTCATCTTCTTTGTATCCTAATTATCAATCATCACCACTAATTTTCTCTTCAAAGACCACACAGGACCATTGCTCACCCTTCTTCACTATCAGATCAAATGGATCTTCAAGGGGGAGATTATCCTCAAGCGCATTTCCAAGAGGCCTAAAAGTATTAAATGCAGCAACAAAACCTGCAAAATCACCAGGTACTTTGCTCTAACCTAGACTTTATTAGTAAGATTGTCCATGGTTTCTGAACAGAAACAAGATCACTGATCTCCTAATGATTGTTTCCAACAAGTCATAGAGTCTTTTCTGTGTTTATCCTCAATCTTGACTCTGAGTGGGTTCTTTTTCGTATCTTTCTTTGGAGAGATTAGCTGAGGAAGATTGGAAGACTAAGAGAGAAGTTCTTCTCCAGAATAAGGTCCCTTTTTCCCTACCGTTGTCTCTCAGACTCGCACGTGCACGCACAGAGAGAGAACTAAGAACCAAAATATTTGTTATTTCCAGGTCAGGAGTGTGGATGTGAAGGAAGCTCTGCGTCTTCAGAAAGAAAACAAGTTTGTGATTCTTGACGTGAGACCAGAAGCAGAATTCAAAGAGGTTAGGGATCTTATCATCATGTCTGAATAAGCAACATCAATCATAACTGACGGCTTATGAACAGAGCTCAAAAGAGTTAACTGCATATTCTGAGGACAAATAACCTAAGTTATCTTTCCTGTTTTGATCTCAGGCTCATCCATCAGGAGCTATCAATGTACAAGTATATAGGCTTATAAAGGAATGGACAGCATGGGACATTGCAAGGCGTGCTGCGTTTGCATTTTTTGGCATCTTTGCTGGCACAGAAGAAAATCCTGAGTTCCTGCAGAGTAAGAAATATCTAACAAAGATGCTAAAATTGCTGTGATTCTCAATTTATGTGACCAAGAAAAAACTAACAAATTAAAACATGCTAGCAGCTGTGGAATCAAAGATCAATAAAAATGCAAAGATAATAGTGGCTTGCTCAGCTGGGGGTACAATGAAGCCATCCCAAAATCTTCCTGAAGGACAACAGTCAAGGTCTGTCATCTTCTCTGATTCTAATGTTACTGTTAATATTCTCTATCTTTCAACTCTACCAGCGATAAAAAAAAAAAAAAAAAACAAATCATGCAGATCACTGATAGCAGCTTACCTGTTAGTCCTAAACGGTTACAAGAATGTCTTCCATTTAGAAGGGGGTCTCTACACATGGTTCAAAGAGGGTTTGCCAGCAGAGTCTGAAGAGTGAAGCATCATCAGTCCAGAGAAACTCAAGTTTTGTCTTCGTTAGAGACGGTAATGTACTTGTATCATGACTGACTCTATTTTGTCCTCCCACGGATGGAAGATCTATTTATTGAAACTGAGTTTAATCACATTGAGAGGCATACATGGATCTTCAGTGTATATGGAATTATAATACTAAAACTATCTAGCAGTATACTGACAGTAAAGAGTGATGTACTTTGATCTACAGAACAAATTTCCTCTCAACTATAGTAAATTAACAAGTCCAGAAGAGCTATACCTCTTCAAAATAAGGGAGAGGCGTGGCCTTCTCTGTATGTGCTGATTTAAAAAAACCAGAAGTACGCATGACAAGCTGCTCCGTGTATGGTTCCAACAACTGTCCACGCAAACATGTCTGGAATGTGCAGGTCCAATGACTAACTTGATTCTTCACAACATTAACTAGAGGTGCAGAAGACTTCGGCATTTAATGATTCGAGAATGTGAACGTAGGATCTTCCCTGATGAAACTCCTATTTTGTCAAGCCTTTAAAGAAGCTCTAAATTTTCACCTATAAATCCACTCAAGGGACAAACACACAGCCAGGAATCCCTGCTGCCTCAGAGAGCTCATTATCTACCTCTCCAAGGTAATGGAAGAGGTTTCCAGCTCTCAAACCTATCAGGCAACACTGCCACTGCCTATATTCGCCAATTTCCACTCCTATATTCGCCAACATAGGCATTCCATACTCGGATTATGCATGACATATAGCACACGGACAACAAACAACAGCTCCTCCAATTAAACCTCAATTGAATCTGTATCAGAATTTCAGTTTGATATAGTTAGAAACAGATGGGCTTTTATTTTACCGTATTATGTACTTCATTAATTAGTGTCCTCATCCACACGTGATAGCAGCTAAATGACAGACTATATTATTAGTACCTGGTAAATAACATATTTGATGAACAGAGTGATCTAGCATATTAATGTAAAACTTGTGATTTCGTGGTCACGCAATCTATAATTAAAATTGAAATATGATCCTAAAAAACTGAAAAAGATCTAATAGGAGTGACACAATGAAAACTTGTTTTAAGGCACCAAAACTATTGGAATGAAGTCAAATGACGCTACGAAACAAGTTAATCTTCGATAAGTCAGATTTAGTTCGTTCAAGAACCAAAAAATACAAGAATTTATCCCGCTCGTTAAACTAAAAAGTTCAGAAATATTATTCATCAAAGGTGCCGAAATTTAATCTTAACATGTGTTTAAATGGTTCTGAAAAAATAATTATAACAGGTACCCTTATAAGTTGAATTAACTCACTTACAAAAACTTATTCAAAACCTTTACTAGTAAGCTTAACAGCCTGTTTGGGAACGCGGTTCAACCTGCGTTCCCAAAAATTTTAAATTTTTTTTTTTTGCTAAAATTGAGTGCGGTTTATACTTTTTGGATCTTTTTGATGTGCTGATGTCAAAAATAATTTTTAAAAAATGAAAAAACATCATTAGTATGCATTTCAGCACGAAAAGTTATTTGAAAAGCAACCACTATCACACTCTCAAACACCCTCTAAATCATGATCCAAACAAGTCTTGGATCTTAGCTGAAATTTAAAGTATTAATTAAGCTCAAACATAAAAATAATAATAAAAACAACAAGTTTAGATAATAGTTGGTTGATGCCACATATAATAGAAAGAAAAACAAAATAAAATATTTTAATTTCCTAACTTAAATAACTCCTGGATGAGATCCATCTTCTTAGATATTCTAAGATTACTTTACCAACTTTTAAAGTCCTTTAAATTTTAGAAAATCTGATCTTAATAAAAAATTTAATTATTGAACTCTTTTTTTTTCTTGTAGAATTATGATTTCTCTTCATAATATGGAAAACAAACTTATAAATTAATTTATCTTATAGCCGCCCATCATTTTCCTTTCTTAATCAGGAGAGTCAAATCTTCAACATTAAATAATCCTTTCAACTTCTAGGATTCAAATTTGACAGCCTATTTAGTTTCCTTGCATGATTAGGAAATTTTTTTTTTTGTTGCTAAATATTTTTCTAAATAATAGAGACAATAATGAATGAATTTTCCTTTTTAGTTTTAAAAGAATATTTTATTTATCCTTGTAAAAAAAAGATCTTAATATCTTAACTAGCTTAAGCCAACTTTAAATTCTATGTGGCCCAAACTTATTAATATAACCAAAATCAAACTCAATTCAAGCTCCCATCGAGCGCTGCCCAAATCAAACTCATACATAGGCTAATCTTATTTAATTGAAATGAACCATTAAAGAGATTGAACTGAAACCATCATCATGCATAAATAAAGCTGGCAAAAACTATTCCATGTCAAAAACTCATCATGACTGGACGTAACACAAACTAAATTTTAAGGAAAAACACAATTTTGACCGAAGACCCCCCCCCTCCCCCAATCAAATTCAAGCTCAAAACCGAAAGCTCATCATGAAAAATTCATGATTGAACTGTATCATATATCTTCCTGGAGCTCAAATACTTGGAGCTTCCACTGCCAGAAAGATAAAATACAATGTAAGTTCTAACAATGGCTAGATGTATCAAATAATCTATATTCAACTTATGATTAATGTATTGCTTGCTAGCTAGATACTAAAATAAACAGTGGTCAAAGTCAAACTCTCATTCTTCTCTTCCAAGGAAAATAAGCAATGACACATAAGGAAGAAGATTTAAGAATCTGCTAATGAAAGATGTTTTTGCATGACATGGCAGATACTTTATAAATCTGCTCATCCATTTTTTTACATGCTAGAAAAACTGATCAAATTAAATGGATACAAGCCATACAAATCTCATAAATAAATAATTAGGCTGTTAAACATTAATATAACTACCCACTAATAATAGTTAAGGACTCGGGAGGAGTGGATGCTCTAATGACTTTGTGAGGGAGGTCTTTTTTGTTGTGAGCCCAGAGAAAATGTTCTTTCAAGAAACTATTGGGCTTCTACTTTAATCTAAATAATTCAATCTACGAGGCCCACTGGGCTTACCTAATCTTGAAAATTATTACACCAATCAAATTCATGCAACCTAAAATATATTAACAATTTTGAAAATATATGATTGAAAGCTGCTTAACAGAGAGTATTGCTGCGTCATGCTTTGCAGTCACTTTGACCTGAAATAAAACCGAAGGCCAAAGATTATTTGCAGTCTCTATCTTGTATTTATTTTCTGTGTTTTAACCTTATTTGCATCTATTATATTAAACTTTCTTTGTTTAAGTTTTTCATATAAAAATTAATGTTTGTTACTATGATAGTAATTGTTTTTAAATTATTTTTTTTATAAAAACAAAGCTACCCCAAACAGCATATGAACTTTTCAACGCAGCAACTTAGACAAACGGGCTAGCTAGATGGGAAAAGCCGAAGGGACAATTGGCGAAAGGCCAAAAAAGACAGGCTTTACTTTTATCCAAGGAAGCAAACATGGAAAGGCAGGGAAAAGCCAAATGCCTAAATGGCAACTTGGAAAGGGCAGCTTCTTTGCCATCAAACTTATGCTGCTAAAGATGCTGGGAAATAGTCAAGGCATTGACAAAAATAAAGTATAAAATTCCTTTAATTAAACTGAATTGACCATCCAGAATGTTAGCATAGGTTGTCTGCAATATTCTTTTGCCGACAAATCTCAAGGATGAGCTAAGAATGCTAGAAACTTCATGAAGTCATAGAAGACTGCTCAAAATGTCTTTTGCTATAGGCATTTGGAGTGTTCATCAACGTTAACCTTCAGGCAAAAGAGAAACCTTTTCCTTACCACTATGATGTACCCTTTAACACGAGGGTGTCTTTCTACTTTGCAACCAAAAGAAAAGAAAAGGAAAATTAACATTATGATCTACATTTCTAAATTGAAGATTAATTAAGCTGCTTGCTGTGATTCTTCCTTCTCTGCTGAAGAGCTTAAATCCATTGATTCCTTTCTTCTACTTCCCATCCTCCACAATCCATACAGTGTCTTGAATTCCCTCACAGTATGAACACTACTTTCTTGGCTAAACACACCTCCAGTTTCACCTGTCTCATCCCTGCTGGACCGAGCTGACCTACTGCCGGTCATTCTTTGGCCAACCTTGCTTGGCCCTCTTAAATCACCGCTATTGGTTTGTGATTGCAAAGCTGAAATGACTGATTTCAAAGCCCGGGTCGGCGAATTTCTGTTAGAGATCATAATCTCACCAATCTCAGCTGGACTTAAACTCGATCCACCATATTGTAAAATTTCTTCAACTTGCGAGAAAAGCTTGTGTTCCTTCACTCCCAAGTAATTATTGGCTAAACTCTTAAATGCTGAGAAATTACATAATGGGAACTGAATATGAACATCAACCCTGCCAGGCCTTAACACTGCTTGATCAATTTGATCCTTGCAGTTCATGGTGAACACCATAACACGCTCCTCGCCGCAACACGAAACAATTCCATCCATGAAATTCAAGACCCCAGACAAGCTCACATCCCTTGATTTCTCAGTCAAGAACCTATCAAAATCCTCAATTACAATCATGGACCGACTTGTGGTTTGCAGCAGGAGCATTTTGAGATCAGAATCACCGGAAACCTTGGAGATGTTAATGTCATAGACATCAAAATTGAGGAATCTAGCCATGGCTGCAATGAAGCTGGATTTGCCTGTCCCGGACGCGCCATAAAGAAGATAACTTCTTTTCCATACATGGCCTAATCTGTGATAATACTGCTTAGACTTCAAAAACAATTCAAGATCAGCTTTTACCTTGTTCTTCAAGTCTTCATCCATGATCATTGTATCCATGGTGGCTGGATGTGTGAAAGGAACTGATCTCCACCTTCCATTCTCATAAGGGTTCTTCTCTAGATTCATAAACAATTTGATTTCTTTGCTCTTCTGCTCAACCTGATCAGCAACCGAAAGAATGTGCTGCAAGTAAGGACGTAGAATCATTCTCTTGTCTTTCTTTCTCAACTTCAACACCAATGTTCTCTTACCATTTCCTTCACAATATTTCTCATTGCTCCAATGCACTCTAGCCCCAAGAAAACTATCATGAATCACTTGATTCTTGTCGAGATGGAGGATGATGTCATTCGCTTTCGAACCCGAAAACAGATTGGTGAGATCAGAGTCTTCGATGGCAGGCAGCGAGGTTAGATAAGTGGAGACCTTGTGGTAGAGTTGATTTTCTAGGAAAAGATCATTGAATTGTGGAACCTTGAAGATTTGGTAAACATAAAACCTGTCTTCAAACGATCTCCAACATCTAACAAGAATATGTAGAAATGATGTTTTTGCCAAAAATCTAATTATGACTAAAAAGACAATGATTGTAATGAAATGAACAAGAATTGGGCTGCTAAGATTCATGATAAACATGTTAGAAAGGTTATAAGAACAAAGGGGATTGAAGCAAAGTATAAATAATGGTCGAGTATGGAAAGTGAGGGATGATGATTTTAATGGTGGAGATGGGAGATGTATGGCTTTTCTAGTTTGGAGTTATAGTCAACTGGTGCCGGCAAATTTACTGGGTCAAAGACACGAGATTGGAAGGAGGGAGGTGGGGAAATTGCCCCTAGCCGTTAATGAATGACCATAAAGACTTGAGGTCTATATATTATGATTTGTGAAGGGATTTGTACGACCATACTGTATTCACATATTGCTTGATTGATCCATTGAATATTCCATTATTTGAGTATTCTTTGAACGCCCAGAAAATGAAGGCATTTACTTTTATTGTTCCTTGTATAAAAAAAAGATGTTCTCTGTCATACTCAAGGATGACTGGATTGGCTGATCTAAAATTTAATTTGGATTTTATTTTATTTTATTTCGAATCAAAATGGATGTTGACATAGTTAAATTTAAGTGATTTAACTAAATTCATGTAAGATTTAATCAAGTTAGATTTAAAATAATACTATTGTAAGATATATTCGATTGACTTGCTGACTTGCAGATTAATTTAATAAATTAACAAGCCATATTAGTAAGAAAAAGGTAACAATTATGACACACAATTTGACGGGCATCAATTTGCATGGCATAAAGAGGCAGAGCAGCCATATATGGACCAGTTGGGGAAGATGAGAAAGTGACAACATGCCAGTCTAACCTAATTTCTTTGAATTTTTCAATCTTTTTGAAGTTTTCTTACCATGAAAAACACACAATTATTCCATCAGAAGTTGATGGGTTTTCCACCAAACTGATAATTATACTTGCAGGCCTGCCTAATTAGTAACCCAACCCATGCAAATCCAACCTCTTTTGCTTTCGATCCTGTTTCCTGCCGCATGCCACAGCTGCCTAATCGCGTAAAAAACAAAACATGTCCACATTGTTTTTGGAGTTTGAACTTCAAATTAAGCTGCTAAGAATGGAACAGGTCAGCTTATATTTTTCAAGGATTGCAGCACAAGGTATATATCCCAAGCACCTTTTTCGTTTTGTGCCTGAGAATATGGTAGGTCAAGCCCTACCCCCCTATACAAATATATTGTTTTTGAACCGTTTCTACAGCATCTCATCAACCTGCGAGTCACGTAGGATAACATGAACAAAATTAATATTCTATCATTATATTATTACCAATACAGAATATTATAACTTGTAGTTATGGTTTTATATATATACACACACATTAATAATATATATATATATATATATTATTAATGTGGATGTATCTCGACTAATTTAACAGATTCTAAAATTAATAATAATATAAATTTTCAATAAAAATTATATTAGTAACCACAATGTTTTGATACTAAGAATACATATAAGCAAATTCATTAATTTTAAACTTTTATTATTGAATTAATGGTAAAAAAATTTATATAGGTTAATTTTTCCTTTCGTTTCGAATTAATGACACATGTTTTAATTCTTTTATTACGAAAATCTAATAATGAAAAGAAAAGATTCTCTTAATGATTAGTGAACAGACCCCTAGTCTTTATGATGCTCAATACTTGCAGATATCACCTCCATTGCTTTGTTTTCTTCTGTGATTTTGGCCTGTTTCAAGCAGCTAGAACCAAAAGCATCTACATCATGAACACTTTAATCATTTGACATCGAGTGGACAAAAGCTTTGCACTCATGAAAGAAGGCTGTGCTCCAATGGAATAAAGGCTGCAACTTTCGAGGACTAAGTGTTTTGCTTTCAAAGGCTGGGCCTGTCTACTTTAGACAAACTAGTGCCAGCTCTTACGTTAACGAACTTAATCATTGATGGATGTTGCTGTTTGCAAATCATAGAAATCCTGAAAAGAAACAAAAGGGTAATGAGTGTCGTAATGGACTTAGATTAATGCCCGACCAAATGATCCCAGTCATCCTCTGTGGTCTTTTGTTGCCTTCACTCTGGTAGAAAATGAACACAAATCCAAATACATGTTAAACCCGGCTTGAATCCGAGGGAATATCACAGGGATAGAAACATAAATCAAGAAATATCAACGAAAAATAGCATAATTCCAGAAATATCGTAGAAAGAATTCTTATCAAGCCCAAACATACATTGAATGCAAGATAGAAATAATATCATAATTATTATTTAATCTAGTGATTTATTAATTTAAAGTTTAGTTCAAGTTAGATTTATTTTCTAATTAGATTAGAGTGAACTCGATTAACTACTCAATTGGTTAATTTATACTCTAATTGATCAAGATAAATTTGGTTGGGATTCAGCCAGGTCAACTTTAAGATATTTTTTAATATTTTATTTAAAACAACATCATTTTAATATTTTTTAAGTTAATGAATTGATTCAGAACATTAAATTTTGAATTATCCTATATTGCTATCAGAACGACCCCTCAAATAAATGCCCACCATTTAACCTCACTCTCATTCCATATTTTATAAATCAAACTGCCTGTACTAGAAGACAATTGTGTTTCTAGCAGAAAACAAATCTCAACATCATGCTCGGGTTATCTAAGAATAAAATTACGTTTTGCAGTGAAGCCTAAACCACAGACATTCCAAGAAAAAAATCGTCACATGCATTAACAATACAAATCCCACTAGCTATATAGACTCAAATCTATTACTGTATATATAGCTTTCCCATCCTCGACTCCCTTTCCATTTGATCTCTTATCTCCTCTGTGAAATTTCTCAGATTAGAGCCACACCCAATATCCAAAATTGTCCCATTTGTTATCATATGATAAACCTCAGTCTCTGCTGCTGTTGTATCTGCAATCTGCAAATTCCTTTCCTGTAGCCATCTTCTGTTTCCCATTCGAATTGCAGTATCCATTGAAGACTCCTCTACTTCCTCAGCTGTGTTTTGCAAACTTCCTGTATTGAAAAGAAATCTTTCCGTGCGGTATCTGCTCCTTTGAGTTACATAAGAATTATGAGGATCTGACGGTCCATATCACACTGTCTATTGGAGTCTGTCATTCGGTTATGAGAGTCCATAGGACTGAGACCCAATTCCTGAGAAGCTTCCAAATTTGAGTCCTCATAATCAGAACAGTTTGTGTTTGTGTTGGAAATGGAAGCAGTAGGATATCCCAAAATCTCAGGAAATAAAAAAAAATATTGTACTCCATTATTCTCTCGTGTTCAAAAGTAACTTGCCTCCTGAACTGATCCAATGAAGAATTATATTGCAACTCAAAATTGTCCCTATCAGCATCATCAACTGAAGTGTTCATCTCCACATCAGCATTATTGTCTACATCAGCATCATCAACTGAAGTGTTCATCTCCACATCAGCATTATTGTCTACATCAGCATCTGCAGACTCTAAATCACCCGACTGGTCATCTTCTTCCTGATTGAGCATTACCAAGAAGCCATTCATGGTATAGGATATGGACTCATAATCTGGATAATGAAGTCAGTCTATTTCCACAATAATCTTCTCCATTCAAACGCAAAGTAAACTGTTGTGTGTAAGACTTCCCAGGACATGGTGCCAATTAAAATTCGCAAAGCATACAGTGAAGTAAACTTCAAACTGATTTTATCATGTCCAATAACTCTTCCAATACCATGTAAGATCTTTGAAAGACAATCAACATTCCATCCAGAAATTGGCAAATTTGTTACAGACATTTATGCTAATCTATCAATTGCACAATCGGACTATATCCATGGTCGAACCTTGTCAAAGAATTTATTCCAATAGTGCATGTCAGTGGCAGAAGCTTCCATCATTAAATCATAATCGTCAAATAATATTAATGCTAGTGAAGCACCAAGAAAACGGATGCCAGAAAATACCAAACCACTCTATATCAATCCCTTCTGTATCTTGGAATAATCCACTCCCTCTTAAATCCAACCAACCAAACTATTAAGAAACCATAGAATATCTTGGTCTTTTGAATCATTAAGATGCTTCCTGTCACTATGATTAGCAATCTGAATATGACCTTCATTCTTTGAAACAATGTTCGAATTCAGAACATCTGCATAACTTCTTTCATCCCTCTACCGAATAGGCACTTGAACCTTAGGAATTTCGGTATTCCTCTTCATTGAAACCTTAGTTGCAGTCTGTCTGCGATCATGTCAAGCAATATTTGCTCTAGGTTTGTAAGAACCAAACCAGAGATCATTAAGATTTAACAAGAAGAATGCAGTCAGTTAAATTTTGTGCACTGTTAATATCGTGTTTTGAATAATTCAACGAAGCTTGTAGAGACACGTTGAAGAGAATGACTCAGAGGATACTATTTACTTTGTATTCAGTAGTATATATAGAAATTTACATATACCTAATTGAGTAACAAAAGAAGAGTAAAATGAATATTATAGAATAGGATTCTAATATAGGATGTTGTAATCATTACAATTACTCATGTATCTATCAGAATAGGATTCTAATATAGGATGTTGTAATCATTACAGTTACTGCAGTGTTCTACTGCCTCTATATAAATAGGAAGGTTGGCTAAGGCACAACCCAACACATTCTATTATTCTCAACTTGGTATCAGAGCTACAAAACCCTAAAATAAATTAAACCTAATTTTCTCATAGCCTCCAACCTCCCTTTTTCAATGGAACAGCCACCACATACATCTTCAAATTCTACAGCACCAGCAGTCCAGCTTTCTTCTTCTCCGACAGTGCAGCCCTCTTCTCTTGCAACGCCTCCTCTGCTTTCCTCTACTACGTCACTGCCTGGATTCTCCTCTGCCATGGCTGGTGAACGCCTCCTCTTGCAGCCCACGTTTGCTGCCTCAACTGCCGCAAGCATTATCTCTCTTTCTCACACTCATCAAGTCATCTCCCTCAAATTAACAAACACCAATTATTTATATTGGCATATGCAAATGCTACCTTATCTCCTAGGCCAAGGAGTTTTTGGTTTTGTTGATGGCTCCAACACATGTCCATCAACACATGTTCTTGCCCATGATGGTATCTCTCTTCAGGTAAATCTGTTTTTTCAAACCTGGAAACAACAGGACCAACTCATTCTAAGTGCTCTTCTTTCCTCCCTATCTATGGAAGTTTTGCATCTTGTTGTTGGTTGTCAAAGTTCTTGTTCAGCTTGGGGCACTCTTGAGCGAGCTCTCGCTTCCACCTCCAACTCTCGTATTATGCAACTTCACGGCTCTCTTCAGGATCTTCGACAGGGTGATGAATCAGTAACTCAATTTATGCAAAAAGCGAACGCCTTATTTGATGAATTGGCCGCTGCTGGTCGGCCAGTTTCACTTGAAGATTTCAATTTATATGTGTTTCGTGGTCTTCGGGGAGAGTCTAAAGACTTAGTTACCAGTCTTATTACCAAGGCTGAACCTTTATCATATGCAGATCTTCACAGCCATCTCCTCACACATGAATTTCTTCACAAATCTTCTGCTTCCATACATGCTCCTCTGCTGCCCACACCCAGCATTCCATCTTCTGCTCTTGTTGCACAGCGCCAGACTTTCGACAATTTTGGTCGTAGTAGGGGCCGCTTCAACGGTGGCTGGCGTCCCAACCAGTCCAACAGCAGAGGCAACCGATTTGCTGGCTCCAGACCTGATCACCGCAGCTTCCAAAACTCCTCTTTCGGTGACAATAGGCAAGGCTCTTGGCAGCGTAATAGGGGGCAGAATCCACGCTGTCAACTGTGTCAGAATTTCGGCCATACAGCTCCCCATTGCCCTCAATTCCAGCAACGAGGTTATGGCCAACAACCTACTGCCAACCTGGTGCAGCGCAATCTCTCCTCAACCGGTTCTGTTGATTAGTTTCCAGATACCGGTGCCAATCAACACGTCACACCTGATCTTGCCACCTTGACCGCTTCAGAACTGTACCTTGGTAATGATAATTTGCATGTTGGTGATGGTAAGGGCCTTCCTATATCTCATCTTGGTCATACAAAAATATATACACCACATCGTTCTTTCACCTTATCTAATGTTCTTCATGTTCCTGCAATCACAAAACCTCTGCTCTCTGTTCAGAAATTTTGTCTTGATAATAATGTTTATTTTGAATTTCACCCTCGTGTGTTTTATGTCAAGGATTTCAACACCCATGAAGTCCTTCTCTCAGGTCAGAGTAAAGATGGTCTCTATGCCCTGACCAAGTCTTCCGTCACGTCAGTTCCTCAAGCCTATTGGTCTCCCTGCACTTCTGCCTCTGCCGATTTATGGCATCGTCGACTAGGTCATCCTACTTCACGTATCTTTCAATTGTTAATCACGAAAAATAAGATTATTTGTAACAACAAACGTCTTAATTTTCAATGTCAAAGTTGTCCTTTAGGAAAATTATCACGTTTGTCTTTAGGACCTACTGGTCACAAAACTTCTGCTCCACTTGAATTAATTTTTAGTGATGTATGGGGCCCTGCTCCTCTTTTTTCTTCAGATGGCTATCGTTATTTTGTTATCTTCGTTGATGCTTATACTAAATATGTATGGTATTATCCTCTAGTTGCCAAGTCTGATGTTTACTCTGTTTTTCATCAATTTCAAACTCTTGTCGAACGTCAATTTTCCTTAAAAATAAAATCTGTTCAAACTGATTGGGGTGGTGAATACCGAAAACTATCCATATTTTTTCAGACCATTGGTATTCATCATCGTCTGATTTGTCCCCACACTCATGAACAAAATGGAACAGTAAAGCGTCGTCATAGGCATATTGTGGAAACAGGTCTTACTCTTTTAGGGCAATGTAAAGCACCTTTTCGATTATGGAATTATGCTTTTGAAACCTCTGTTTATCTTATAAATCGCATGCCTACTCCTATTCTTGCCCATCGCTCTCCGTTTGATTGTTTATTTTAACGGTCTCCTGATTATCATTTTTTGCGTACCTTTGGGTGTCTTTGTTTTCCTTTTCTGCGTCCATATAATAATCATAAATTGGATTTTCGTTCCTCTCCATCTATGTTTTTTGGATATAGTTCCTCGCATCTTGGTTATCGATGTCTTGACATTGCATCTCACCGTATTTATATTTCCCGTCATGTTCGCTTCCATGAACATGTGTTTCCATTTGATAATTCTGAACAGATTGCAAAGGTCTCCACCACAACCCCCACCCCACCCACTACTGTCACCCTCCCAAATTTGCTAAACCACCCATCGCTACCCGCTTTCACTAGCCACCCAAACAGCCCACAACACTCCGCTTTGCCACTCCAAATAGCCACCCGACCACAGCCTCCACCCATCCCTTGGCCATCATCCCATGCTTGTTTATCTAACCCTTATGATGCAGGTTCAGATCGTCAATTGGTCTCCTCTCCTCATGTTCTTGGGGCACTTTCTAGTCCCTCCTCTGCTTCGCCCTCCCTGGCTAGCACTCCTGCCACTTCAGTCTCTACCTCCAACCCCTCCTCTACTGACAGTCCTATGCTTGAGGCTACTTCTTTATCATCCTCTCCCGCTGGTCTGCAACTTATGGTTGATTTGTCTTCTTATCAGCTGCCACAGGTCTCCTCGTTACAACCATCTTCCCCTGCGTCTCCACTAGCACACAGCAGACATCCTATGACTCTTAGACCGCGGCAGCCGAAGACAGCTAATCTAGTTGCTTCCACTGCCGCTACTTCTACCTCCACACGGGTACTGTATTCTCCCTCTTCTGAGCCTTTTGCATTCTCTGATGCTGACCGATATGCAGTTTGGCATAATGCTATGTGTGATGAGATCGCCGCTTTACGCGAAAATCGCACTTGGTCTTTGGTTCCATTTCATCCTTCGATGAACGTTGTTGGTAGTAGATGGGTATATCGGATCAAACGTCGTGTTGATGGTAGTATTGAGCGCTATAAAGCGCGCCTTGTTGCTAGAGGTTTTACCCAGCAGGAAGGTATTGATTATTCTGAAACCTTCAGTCCAGTTATTAAGCAAGCCACTGTCCGATTGGTTTTCTCTATTGCGGTTTCGCGAAATTGGAAGATTCATCAGCTTGATATTCATAATGCCTTCCTCAATGGTGTTCTTACTGAAGAGGTCTATATGAAACAGCCTCCAGGTTTCGTTGACTCTTCTCTTCCATCTCATGTGTGTAGATTGCACAAATCATTGTATGGTTTGAAATAGGCACCGAGAGCATGGTACACTCGTCTAAGTGATTTTTTTGCTCTTCATCGGTTTCCGAGCTTCCAAGGTTGGCACCTCCCTGTTTATCTTATCTGATGGTACTAATATCTTTTATCTCCTGGTGTATGTTGATGATATTCTGCTCACGGGTAGCAACTCTGCTATGCTTCATCACCTTATACAGTTACTCAGCTCTGAGTTCAAGCTTCTTGACTTAGGTGTTGTTCACTACTTTCTGGGTATTGAAGTTCAGTCTACCAGTATGGGTTTAATGTTGCGTCAACATAAATATATTCTTGACATCCTCACTCGAGCTGGTATGACTTCCTGCAAACCAATTGATACTCCAGTCTCCCCTTCGAAAGTCATTTTATTATCGGATCATTCATTCTCTGATCCTACACGATTTTGTCAAATCGTGGGTGCTCTTCAATATCTTACCTTCACCCGTCCAGATATATGCTTTGCTGTTAACAGAGTCTGTCAGTTTATGCATGCTCCTACAGATTCTCATTGGGCCGCTGTCAAACGTATTTTACGTTATCTTAAAGGTACGGCATCTTATGGTTTCCATATCACTCGAGGCTCCTCTTTTGCTCTACATGGCTTTACAGATGCAGATTGGGCTGGTAGTATTGATGATCGCAAGTCTACGGGCGGCTATCTTGTTTTTTTTTGTCAGACGCCGATTTCTTGGGAATCCGGCAAGCAACGCACTGTTGCTCGCTCCTCTACTGAGGCTGGGTATAAAGCCCTTGCTGATGGTACCGCTGAAGTCATTTGGCTTCAATACTTGTTAACAGATTTGCAGGTTCCCTCAGTCTCTGCCCTTACCATTTGGTGTGATAATCTTGGTGCTACCTATCTCTCAGCAAATCCTATATTTCATGCTCGTACTAAGCATGTTGAAGTGGATTATCACTTTGTTCGTGACCGTGTTGCCAAGAAAGAAATTCATATTCATTTTATTCCCTCTCGAGATCAACTTGCCGATGTCTTCACTAAACCGCTTCTTGTTGCATCCTTTACTACTTTTCGATTCAAGCTTCGGGTTGATCCCCCACCCTCAGCTTGAGGGGGCATATTATAGAATAGGATTCTAATATAGGATGTTGTAATCATTACAGTTACTCATGTATCTATCAGAATAGGATTCTAATATAGAATGTTGTAATCATTACAGTTACTGCAGTGTTCTACTGCCTCTATATAAATAGGAAGGTTGGCTAAGGCACAACCCAACACATTCTATTATTCTCAACTATGAAGATTATAAGAGATTTGAAATTCAAAATAGCTAAAACTATTGATGACTAGAAATTTTGCAGATTGGTAGTTTCTGCAAATCCTTTACTGATCTTTCGATGACGGCTAATAGTTCAAACATTTCTTAATTGGATTCTTCTATCAAGTTTCTTAATATTTTTTTATATATTAGACCTATTTTAATCAAGAAAAAAGCATCATTTTACAAAAAATTTAATACGAAAATTAGTAGAAATTGATAAAAGGATCCAATTTAGAAATTTCTAAAACGTTTAGGATCTAATTGATAAAATTTCTGTCTTGGAATTCAATTGATAATGCATTGGGGGCTAATTTGAGGTTTCCACTCAAATGTTGTGTAGCTTTTGGGCTTTCTCATGTTGTTCTCTACTCTGCGTACTTTCATATTTCAACTCCTTGTCTTGTACTCTAGCTTCAAAACACTTCTTTCATTTCTGCGTTTGTACTGTTCACTTGAATCAATCTTTAAAACCCATTATTCATCTTGTATTAGGACCTAACTTAGAAATCGTCTTTTACTAGTAGGGATAAATTTGTAATTTCCTTAAAAATTCGAAGGTCAAATCATAATTGTACAATATTCAAGGAATAAACTAAAAACATCATAAATAAATGAAAAAAATTATAATTTTTCATCCTTAACTTCACAATCATTCCATCCAGACTGTCAAAAAAAATATTTTCAGGGGTCAAATCTTAATTTTTCTAAAACTTAGTGACTAAATTTTAATTTTCACAATTTAAAATCAAAATGAGATTTTATCATCTTCAACCTTATAACTAAATTTTCTAGAATTTCCAAAATATCAAAAAATTTCGTAATCCTTCTATTAAAAATGAAAAATTTTAATTAATATGATGTGTCATTACAAATCAACCAATTATATACATAGGAAATACAACCATACAATTATGGAAATAAATTATACTCTTCATTATTTAAAATCATTAGTTTTATCCTTTTGATGTAGCACTTGATTTCCTCCATAGATGATGATTGTATTGATTAGATTTTGATCCAAAATATATTATTTTGATTTGTTTCCTAAACATGCCTCTTTAAACTTGTGAAGATTTTAAAATAAAAATCTCTATGAGTTCGATATTCATATTTAAAGATAATATTAAAATTATGATGGATATTTTTAAAAATAATCCTATATAAGCCAAGATTATTAAAACCACTATGTAATTCTTTCATGTATCATTAAAAACAATTGAGGATTGGAATATAATTTAATTTAAATAAAATATAGGTTAATAGTAATAGAATTTTTTATTTTATTTTATTTTTATTTTTATAAGGGATGTATAGTGACGATGATAGAAATAAAATGACAAAAACAAAAAAGGTTAAGAAAAGAAATAAATTAAAGATTGACTAATGGTCGGCATGTTATTATCTGCTAAGTCACTCAAGCTGTTCATGTCTTTTTCACTGCTGCTCTGTTTCTCTAGCTTCCTTCTCTGCTCTCTTTGTGATTCTTTTTCTGCTAAGACCTCTCAGATTTTCAAGTGGTTAGTTGTTTAGAAAAGAGAAAGATTTCCATTTATATAGTTCTAAACTTTTTTATTTTATCCATTTAGCCCCTAAAGCAAGTTTTAAAAAAAAAAATATTTTGGTTTACAAAGATATAAAACACTCCCTTACTATTGCTTAATAACAACGAACTCATTATCAATTTACTGATTAAGTTTATCATTAACATTACTTAGCGTTTTCAATGTCATCATTTCATATTGTTCTCTTCCCTGTATACTTTGAGCTATCCACTCAAATGTTGTATAGCTTTTGGGCTTTCTCATATTGTTCTCTTCTCTGTATACTTTAACTCTTGTCTTGTACTGTAGCTTCAGAACGCTTCCTTCCAAGTTCACCAGAGCTGGACCTGAACTGCTCCGACTCACTGAGTCATTGTCTCCAAGTTGGGGGTTTTTTGAAGGTATTTCTCTCACTTGTTCTCTTCTTTCATTTCATGGGCTTTTTTGGTTTGGTCAAAAACTCTCTCTATACATCTCTCAGATTTGGTGGATCTTAGTTTTTTTACTGTTCACTTAAATCAATCTTTAAACACCATTTATCTACACTCTGAAAGTTCACTTTTTTCTTGATTTGCTAACATACTCATCTCTCTCAATTAGTTCTGTCATATAGAGCTTGGTGATTTTTGAAGATGTGGTTTTGATTCATTATGTTACTGGATCAATTGTTGGAATAAAGTTTAATTTCTATTATGTGTGATGTAGTTTAGTTGCCGGTTCACATCTTTGGCGAAAGTTGGAATTTTTCTTGTTTTGATTGTATTTGCAGTGTACTTGAAATGTGACTATGGGTTGGTTCTGGAGAATAAATGGAGTAGGCCGATTTTTCAATCATTTTCTACCAAAAAAGAGGATGAATGGAATGATGCATGAGAAACAGCGTTGCTGCCGGAGGATCTGATGGTTAAGAACAGGGCTCCATAGGAAAAGGGTGTGAATTTCTCTTCATCCACAGGGATAGAGAACAAAAAATAAAATCGAGAACAAAATCACTTACATGACCATGAAGTAATAAGGCTATGTTTCCTTCCCATTCAAGAATCCAACACAGCTCCCTAAAAGCTGTTTTGAATTTGAATGGACTAAGAATTTGGTGCATTTTGTTTGTAGTAAGTGTGATAAAATGTTTTCTGCTAGATTATTCAGGTAGTCTCATGTTATAGGTCCTCTATGAAGTTTAGAAAATTAGAGAAGAAATTTGTTGTCCTTTTTAGCCCTACTGAATTCCAGGATCTTTTAAGCTTGTCCAGGATTACTGGCAAGTTTGGAATATAACGTAGATTCCTTTTGTTAAACTTACAGATTCTAATAGATATCTTATCACGTAATTTTGACTCCGCCATTAATGACTTGGACAACACAAAGATCCCAAGCTCTTACGAATTTAAAAGCAAGCCTGATGGTTGGGAAACAACAACGAAGGCACAAGATGGAGATATATGGGAAATGTCAGAGGGAGGAAGATACTCTCTTCCAAGAATTTGATCATCGAATAGCATACCGCAAATTTCAGGTGAATTGATGTTGTCATGCCATTATGTTTTTTTTTTTCTCAGGCTCCTCTTAGCAATGAATCTACTTTTCAGCCAAGTCATCATCTCCTTTCTGCTAAACTAAAATTTTTTTCTGTGACTGCTTGCTGATAGCTAGTTTTATCAAGGATCGCATATCTAGCAGGAGAAGACCTATTGATGGTTGGAAATACATGATAGAGGTGTTGGGACCAAATGCCAAGAAAGGGAGGGGTAGTGTTTCAAGAATACCGAGTGTATCAGATCCATCTACACAACCATTCAAGGGGAACAGAAAACTGATTTCCCACAAAGGGGGTAGTTCAGCTCCTGACTCTGCTGGACTTTCCTTTTCTCTGTTCTTGGCCATTGTATGCTTGCTCGGTGATCAAGCTGCATGCCGTCATGTTTTCTTTAGAGAGTGTTATAGAAAAGACTTCCAATAGGTTAAGCTACTCGTAGCTGCGAGGAAGATAAAGCTCTGTCAATCAAGAAAATGGCAATCAAAATTTGTAAATCATCGATTCATTGTGACTGTAAATGTTGTATATGTAAAGATCTCTACGCTAGAAGATTGGTAGGGGTTGGAGAGGCTAAATGTTGTCTGGTTATTCATTTGTGACCCCGAAACTGCTCTGAAAAAATCAAAGCTACGGCAGTTTTTTGACATAATGTTCATCGAACAACTTTGTTTGCCAGGACTCTTCAAAGCTCATAGGAAATTCCTTTTAGAACAACTGGTTTCTGAATGATATTGATTCCAATCTGCAAGCATTAGTCCGACACATCATCATCATAACTTGCTATCATGGCGAAACACGACTTCTTAACTTCCAGATTCTCATTGCGACTTCATATCCATCCATCTCAGGCTTCTGAATATTCAAAAGAAGTATTTTGAAAGAAGATGCAGCTTGACCAAGAGCACTAAGGCTTTCAAACCCGGATGCAACAGTAGCAACATTGCAACCTAGCTTCTCAAGCAGTGTCGCAGTGTCTGAGTCACAGCTTTGTTGAAATAATCAGCATCAGTTAATAGAACTTGCAAGCCTCTGAAAAGAGAGTTGGAATATGAGTGATCTGAAGATTCTCTGGATTCAGAGATTGACTGCAATGGATGGTCAAAGTTGAAACTCAAGAACAAATCTCACGCATTCAGGAAAACTTTGAGAGTTGGGCACTATCTAGATCTTGGTTCGCATCAACTACCAAATATAACGAGGTGGGCTTCATCATTTTAGGGAGAATGCCTGCTTCTGAGATTCTATTTCTTCCATCAACGACCTTTTTCTTCTGATCTTGTGCTCCATGGAATCTACTGCAACTTTTGAGCACTGTCTGTTTTTTTCCACTGTAAGTTCTGCTTACTTTAACCAGCTAACCGTTTCATTACCAAGATTAGATGTTTCTTCTATATAAAAAAACCAATGCCTTTTCCTGGGAAGTTTCATATGTCAATGAATCGATTTTGCAATGTTTTTTATTTGTAATGTCTGCAGTTGTGTGAATTGCCAGCCTCTAATGTCCAATGCGTTCCTATTCTTTAAACTATGAAATGCTTCTTTTTTCCCGAGAAACACATAAATTGTATAACCCTTCAAGTAAGCAGTCCCTTGTTCTTGTTAATAATAACAGTAATAATTTATCAGTGCATGCAAAGGAAGATCTAATTAGTATTAAGATTATAAGCCAACAAGATAGAGGGGTGGATGTTCTCAAGAACAGTTCCCATCACCATCAGACGAGCTACAAAGGAAGTTCTAGTTAGAGCACAAACTGTATTTATTAGCACGTAGACTTGCTGCAAATGTGGTGGATATTATCTGCTCTCAACAAAAATGTCAACTTTGGAAATTAATATTTCCGGGTTTCCAACACTCACTCTTGTTTAGTCATCAACTAAGGGACCTACTTGTGTGGAAATATTTGCAATTGAATAATTCAACCTTCAGTTCCATGTTCAGCACCACTTGCTGGACAATATATTTAAGTTCCGATGACATGGAGGTGAAGGAGGAAAAGGACACGCCAAACGAAGATTGGTTTTTCTTGTTGACGGTGAAAAAGAAAGATCTTTTAGGACTAACAATCCAACAGCAACTTGGGAATCTTGAGTGCAAGAACCTTGGAACTCCAATTTCCATTAGTAAGCTGCTTCGTTTCTGGTAGTGGCTCAGCAATGTTACTGCAAGAACACGTTGACTGGTGTACAACTGAATTTATTGTACAACTGTAGATGGGATTGGATTGAAGTGGACATAAGAAGGTGAAGATGACTTTCTTGATCAGTTTTTTATTTCACTTAATTGATTTGAAAAAAAAATTCCTTGCAGATTTTTCTTCTCACGTACTAATTGGACATATCTGATTTGCTCGATGGTCACACAATTTGTGGACATCGATCATAAATGTGATGAGATTTATATACATGAGCATTGCTTAAATGAGAAAAGTTGATGATATATTCATAAGAACGGATACATAATCTCATATTTAAGATTTTGAGCTCCAAAACATATCTACGGCTCAAGAAAAAGAAAATTTAAACACAGTTTTTAGATTGAATAAAATGGTATGAAATTACTGTTTTAGAGACGCAGCTTGAGTGGTTCTAGTCCACAATGTCTAGGCACCTTCAGCAAGAACCTCTCAGTTTTTCATCAAGGCATGAACAACTTTTAAAGCACTATATCTTCAACATTTTTAGAGGGGAATCGCTTGGGATATTTCTACCTCAATGACAATTAATTTCAAGGGGAAATACCATTTTTTTTCATCAACTGAAAAATATAGGAAGTTCTTCATCTTGACAACAATAAAATTTGAGGATACATTTTCTATTTTCTAGAAATGTTTTTAGAGATATAAGTTTTTGTTCTAAAATCCAATAAACTCTGTGGTTTTGTGAAGGTCCCACTACTTATAATTACAGTTTTATATTTATTTTTTTATTGCAATACAATTTCAATAGAGGTTGTACCTCGTATTTTTATATCTTTCTTGCAAACATAAATGAAGGTAGCAACCTGCATATTTGTAGTCATACTGTAACTTAAATTTTTTGAGTATTTGTGGATAAGTTAGGCCAGCAAAGGATCTCAAGACCTCAACATGACCTGCTGTATGCTTCACACTGTTAAAATGGCGGGGAGTTTACGCAACACAATCCCTGCAGCATCCTCGTCCCCGCCGCTATTCTCCCTGAGCAACTCACTATAGGAATCAACTGAGTATCCAAATCAAAATTCAGAAACAATGACCGCCTGACAAATCATGTCAATCCCACCAAACCAGCTCAAGAATGTAGCCATCCTATCAATTTCTTCAATAGACTAAAGGAACAAAGCCTTAGACAAATTCACATTGTTTTCTTGAGTAATTCCATGATCAATCAACAGCTTAGCCTTTTCATCAAAACCAGCCAAGAACCTTGGCACAGTGGCAATCAAAAGGAGCCTAAGCTACGCTGGCTCGACCTTTCCTTCTAATTCATTAAGCACAAAACATATCAACGGATCAATTCATCAGCTATTAAACACATCCGGCCACTTCACAATTACGCGAAATAGTTCAACGGCTAATCTAAACTGGAAACATGGTCTCGTATAGAATCAAAAGGTGCAAACTTTGGACCTGGGTTCTGCTTAACAGTAACCCATTTTCTTTCGCATTAAAACCCATTTCTCCAAATAACGAACACATCAATCGTGAAGCAACAAGAAACGATAAGCTACATGGAAATGTGTATCTGAACATAATATGCACAGCATGTTTGACAAAAGGTCTCTGAGAATGAAAACAGCTCACCAACTTCAATCTGCAAAACGGCAGGCAAGTCGAGGCAGCTGTACTGGACTAGGAGTTTAGTGAGTGAAAAACCCACAGGTCCTAAGAATCTTGATGCTTTAGATAAGTTTACTAGAGTTGGCTTTTTATGGATCGAGAGAGTTGCAAATGGAGTAGCTAAAGATTGAAGCTTTGTTGGTGATGTGTTTGTTGTTTGCAATAGAAAGGAAGAACTTGAAGAAGAAAATAATGGGGTTTGCTGTTGCGAGCATGGTTGTCTTCGTTCAAATATTCCCTTTGGATGAGCTTGTGGCCATGGAAGTTGAAGGTTTTGACAGTGGCTTCAGCTTCACTGCTCTATTTGGCTCTGCTACTACTCTGGTGAATTGGGTATAAGCACATAGTTGCATGCAGTTAGGTTTCAAGTATTGGTAGTCATGGGCATGAGAAACCTAATCATTGGTAAAATGTACACACACTGCTCTAAGTTAAACTGGGGAATTTGGAATAGGTTCATATTGATGAAAAGATGGAATAATACACTGTAGTTTCCTGTAACGAAATATTGAATGTTACTGAAGGATGTTATAAATACTCGAGATACAAATAATAATGATTTCGCTCCATGTCCAATCAATCAGGGGTTAGAATCAGGGTTTGAGGTAATTGTGAGCTTGAGTTTCAAACCCCGAATTCTGTTACCTCTTTCAGGGGGGAGTGTGACAAATGAAACCATTTCAGATCCAAGAGCTTCAGCAGCAGGAGGCGTTGTAGACAAATGTAAAGGATTTGATCTTGCAGACAACTTGCAGCTATCAATTCAGGAGTTTAGAACAAATCCATCAAGTCTTGTTCTTTCTTTGAGTGTCCTTGAGACGATTCTTGGTAATATTCTTCCCACTTTTGTTGCTCGTAGGTATAGTTTTTATAAGAATTACAGATGAGCCACTCTTCATAGATTTCTCGGGCGATCTTGAAAAATGGAACCTGCAAGACATTCAAAAAGAGAAAAATGCATCTCTCATGTGAATTCAAGCATCAAACAATGTGAAATTATGAGAAGCAGCACAAGGCCTGCAATTATATTTACCTCTTTTTGGGAACTTGGCTAAGATCCTCTGGCATTTGTTTATGTTCCTCTTCCCTTCTCTCATCCTCTTGTTTCTGAACCTACACAAGGAAGAATAAACATAACATTAGCACCTCTCCGGTCATAACTTGAAGACTGATCAAAGCTTCCCCTTTCATACCATCATTTGGCATGCTGTTGTAGTCAGCATTACCAGCTGAGGCACCAAACATCTCAAAATGAAATGAATACAAGCAATGCAGAGAAAGAGAGATAACATAGTTGGTCAACTCTTGCTTGCCATACTTTGATTCAGGAAAAACCCATACAAAATACTATAACTTTTACACTGTTGGACTGAACTCAGTCCAAGCCAAATGCCAAAAGCATAGCCATAACATTGCTGAACATGGAGGTTAGCAAATAAGCAGGAAGAAAAGGGATGCTTCAATGGGTGTTTGCTATAGCAATCTTTAGCTTCCTAAAAGCTTTCAGAAAGGTATGCTGCGTATGCAGTTCTAAAATAAGTCCAAACATACAGAAAGAAAAAGGATACTTAGACCCATTTGCAGTCTTTGGACAAGTAGATGCAGATTACAACGTTACCATAACCATAACAATGCCAAACAAAGAAAACTGAAAACTTAATCAGTACTATACTGAGTGGAGAATGGTAAAGTGCAAGGCAGTGTGATACTATTAAAATGCTATAACTACTTGTTCCAGTAAAAAGAATCGAGATGGTGGCAGATATTTATGATCATAATTTATAATATCCTATGCCTATTTACTTCACACACGAGAAAATCTGTACCGCAAAGAACTAGTTGCTGAAAAATTGTTAGCCTCTGCATCTTTTGGAAAAGATTTATCAATAAATGGATGAATCTAACCTACAAGACTGCTTCGATAGGAAAAAATAGCCCCTGTTCCAAATTAATACAAAGAGGTAGCCAGTAAACGGATCATAAGGGTGAGTAAATCATTTCAAGGAAATGAGTCTGCAACTGTAATTAGGTTAGGATTTGCATTCCCAAACGAATACAACTGATCTTAGCGCATTGTAACCTTCATGTGATGCAAACACCAACTAATTAGGAAAGCCAAATAGATCATTGCATTTGTTGAACATGTTCTATCAGGCAAAGGCCCGAACCCACCAAGTCTTCTCAGAACATAACCTTCTAAGTTCAGAAAATTAGGAAATTGAAGAACATAAAATTTCTTCCTTATAATATGCCTCTAGAAACATAGAACGAATTTCTAAATCATTGAGGTAAATCGGACAGATAAACCTAATCCCAACAAGGAAGTCCACTAAATTGGAAACTTTAAGACCATTGCAGACATATAAGCATAAAATAAAGGCAACATCTTTATCATGTAAACATCAAGCTTTTTAGAGGAAGCAGTTGCAACATTAGAATCAATTACAAGCTAGGAGCATTTATACAGTCATTGACAATCAAAAGTTCATATTCAGACATCAAAGTCACACTCAAGGATTTCTACTTTATCAGCACTGCAATATTTTGAAAGAGAGCAACTTTCATGCTAAGAGGCACGATTATCTCGCTAGAACTAATGAAATAAAGATGTTGATTTGTGCTTTAGCACTAATCAAACTATTCAAGTTTGACGGGTGAATATTTTATGTAATATGAGAGGCTAAACTGTGGCAAAATGCATATGCTCTTTTGCGATATGTGATAGCACGGTTTAGTCGATCCATTGCAATGATAGGAATGAATGTAGATAAGCTGACCGCTGCAGTTTCAACGCCATAGTCCACGACAATTTATACTGATGCTAGACTCAACAATATCAACTTATCTTACACATGCAATACTGAAAGACCATGTCAAGAAAACAGAAAGGAGCTCAAATGCTGCACAAGTTAAGACCTAGCAATATTAAGTCACTATATATTTATCTGAAACAAGTTATGCAGCCATAAAACATGAAACCCGTATGTAAAATTTCCCTACCCCACACAAACAAGACTAAAACAAATAAACTCACATCATTGACATCCTTAGACGATCCAACCTCCAAGTTTGAAACTTTAGCTTTCTTCTTAGCACCATTTCCATTAGCAGATTCCAAGTCATTTCCTTTCCTCTTCTTGCTCCCAAACACCCAAGATTTTCCCTTCTTATCTCTAACTTTCCACACATTCTTCTTTCTAAACACCAACTTATCAAACTTCCACACTTGACAACTTGTATCAATTACAGTCACTTCACTTCTTGAATACCCTTTTAGCTCTTTATCACCACCAACACCAAAACCCGTCTCCTCCTCAACATCCTCCTCATCGTCATCGTCATCGTCAACCCCACAATCCACATTATTAGAATTCTTATCAGAATTCAATGACCCTGTTGCAGCAAGGACATTCTGGTCTTTTCGCACACAATCTAAAGAATCATTACCACTATTATTCCCTGAAATGAAACAAAACTTGGGTTTTGTTTGTTTTCTAGGAACCTTCTCCTTTTTCCTGGAAAATCTTGAACTTTCCTCAACTGGGTCACTGACACCTCCCATGTTGAAGAGGTCTGAAAGAACATTGTTCATTATAAAGAACAAATCTTTATTGTCACTTGAAGAAATCTCCCTGGTTGTTGCTGTCGCTGTTGTTGCTGTAACTTTGATTTGATCTGAGTCAGAGTGAGTTGACTCAGAGTTTGAGTTGATAACAGAGTTTGAGGCATTGGTAGTTGGAGAACTTGATGGGTTTGGAACAGAAGGGTCATTATCATTGTTGTTGTTGAAGCCTCTGTTGGACCAGAGCCGGTCTAACCAGTTTGAACTGGACTTGCTGGTTTGAACTGAACACAACATTGATTGATTGGCTTGGTTTAATGGGATTTGAGGAGATTCTCGATCTGTAATAATCTTGAAGGGAATGAGAGAGAGATGAGAGCTTTTTGAGACTGAACTACGATAAGTTTGGTGGGTGGTGGTGGTGGCGGTGGCTGCCACTGATGGGAAGAAAGAGTTCTTGTAGATTTGCCCATGGGATAAACCATAAGCATAGTTTTGTAACTTTTGTTGGTTGCCACTTGGTGCATTTTTGGAAGCCTTTGAGAAAATAAAATGTAACCAAGAACTCTTTGAATTGGTTTTGGCAAAAGCAAAAGTTATCACTTTGAAGATTTATTTCGTAAAATATATTTGTGCTTTTTATTGTTTTGACTGAATTTGTGATTTGAAGATTTCTTTTGACAATAATGTTCGTTTTTCTTTTAAAAATAATATTTTTTATTGTTTTGACTGAATTTATTACTCAAGTTGTTCATCGAGTGAAAAGCTAGATCAAGTTTGATAATATCAATATAGACATGTTGTTTTTAACACGGGTATTAATCTTAATCTAGTTTGACAGGTTAACATAACCTTTAATCTGGTTTTTAAAAAATTCAATTTAAAATTAACTTGATTAATCTTATAGGTAAACTCGTAATCAACATAATCAAAACTTAGTTTGATTTAAAAAAAAAAATGATATCACTTTTATTATTTTAAAAATTTAAAACAACATCATTTTAAATTGATTTGGGTTATTCAAATGAATTTATCAAATTCCTAACTCAAGCCTTGAGTCTAATAACAGATTAAACTGAATTTAATAACTTTAAATTTTATCTAAATATATGACAATATATCAAAAAAAAATATTAGCATGAAATACAATATAAAGATTTCTAATCAATTATTGAAAAAAAAAAAAAAAGCTACTTTGTTATTGATGTAATTGTCACAGCTGCAAACCAAAAGTTGCAATTTTGGATTGCATAATGTAATGATGTTAAGATCATGTGTGTATGATATGAAATGGTGAGTCACATTACATCAAGCATAAACATTTTTATCTTTAATTGTATTTTATGAAAAAGCAATTAATGTGATAATTAATGTCAATGTGCTTGCATGGATCCACTCGTTAATTAGGAAGACAACACTCTTTTGCATTGGATGGCACAAAATTAATTATAGCAAATTGATAAGTCCCAAAAATAAACAAAACTTGAAGAAAAAGAAAAGGAGGTGATCACATCACTTGTGAGCAGATGACCGAAACAAAACTAGGGTTTTTTTTTTCAATTTAGTTTCTTAATTTTATTTTATTTTTCTCTACCATTGCATTAATTTCAGATTAATATCAGTGATTTGTTTTTATGTTTGTGTATGGAGACCTAGTAGTGTCAAGAAATAATTCTCCACTTGATTGATGCATAATTTGAAATAATAAAATTTAATTTTATTGATTTGAAAGAATTAGAACTTCGAGGGCTGGATTTTAAGCTTAAAAAAATGTCCAATCCTTTTATTTTTTGCTAACATCAAAGATTTATTTTCAAAGTTGAGGAAAGATTTTTTTTTATCGGTCAATTTTTTTTTCTAATTTAATCCATTCACACTGATTTAATTTAGGATCTCACTTGATAGTTTGTTTTGATTTTTTAAATATAAAATTCTCCCAATGTCAAGGAAAAATTCTAGCATTTGAATGATCCTAAGTCAGGCAAAATAAAATAACATTATATTGATGTGGAGCAATTAAGTGTTGATGAATCAAAATTGAAACTCAAACAAATATGGTGGGCTAGGGTAAATGAATAGGGCAACTTAGATGGTGCGTGTGTTACACAAATCAGCATGCGAAGGCTAACTAGTATATGTATCTACCTTCGATGATGAAAATTCATTGTTTATAGTTACATTGAAAGCATCGCAGCAAGCATTTCCTAGTGATGTGACACGTGTAATGATTAAAAAAAATAGTAACGCAAGTTTTTTTTTCTTCTCCTCTCTTTTTTATCTTCTCTCCTAGAGTTTCATGTTGCTTTACCAAAGAAAAAGGTGTCCTGCCATTTTATTTTTATTTCAAATTTGATCCTATTTTTTTATTGTTATTTTTCGCTTTAGGTCTTTTAAAAAAAAATTATTTTAATCTTCATTATTGGATTGGTTATAAATTGAGATTCATGATTTTTTTTTATAAGGTGGTTCTTGTCTCATAACCTGGATCACAGATTTAAAATGTTAACTCGGGTTGACATTAGCTATGTTTTTAGATATTTTTTTATATTAATTTTTTTTTTAATTTCATCATTCAAAATTTTATTTGTTGGGAATTGAGCTATTTGATTTTCTTCACTTTCTTTTTTAAAGGGTTATCATAGTATCATGACTTAGATCACAAGTCTGGCAGCTTAACTTGAGTGACTTTGATCTTTTTTTGGGTTGTTTTTTAAGATTGAATAAATTTTTTTATTTTTTCCTTCAAATTTGGGTTAGTTTAATAATTGAGCTTCATAGTTTTTCTCGTAATTGGCTTTCTATTGGGATATCTCGTTTGAATTATATGGCTCGTAAGGTTTGGCAACCTTGCTTAGGTTTGTTGGGTTTTTTTTTTTTTACTTCTTTTGGTTAATTGATTTTTTTTTTTATTTTATCATTCTACATTTAGATTGTTGAGAATTGGGTATTATGATTTTTTTTTAATTTACTTTTTATAGGGTTTCATGATTTCACAACCCATATCACGGGTTTGGCATGCTAATTCTAGTTGACTCGAGTCATTTTTTTTCTCAATTTTATTGTTCAATATTAAATTGTTTAAGAATTGAGATTCATTAGTTTATTTATTTATTTGCAAGCATTATTTTTATGTTGGTTATCATGATCACTTTTTTTTTAATTTAATCCATTTATTGTCATTGTTTTTTTTATCATATTATTTGATGAAGTAGTCTTATTAGATTCAATTAGGTCTGCAACCTAAATCATAAAAAAAAATTTTTTTTATTTTTAAAGTTAAATATTTTTTTGGCATAACCCATAATAGAGCGGAGGTTAACTATCTAATATAAAGTGAAACTGGATCATCTTTAATAGATGAAGATGTTTTGATTTGTAACAAGGATAAACCAAATTAGTTTTCTTTATTTTCGAAAAAAAAAATTCAGAGATAGCAAAGAATTTGTTTAGTTATTAACATTAAAAAAAACTTTTTAAAAAAACACAACATTATTAGTGCTAAATTCTCTTCCAAAGACTAAGAGGTTTTTATTTATAACAAGGATAAAAGCATTTATTTATTTATTTTTCTTCTTTAGGACACTTTCCTTGAAATAATGAAAAAAATAGTATGCTTATTAACAAAAAAAACAATTGACAGGAATTCCACATTCTTAACGTCAATAATTATGGAATACAAAGAATGAACTTTAGTAAAGGGACTAGATTTAAAAATAATAATAATACAGGGACTCATATAGAGTTAGCCCCAAAAACATGTCAACAAACTACAAAGTACACTATTACACAACACAACTGAGACCTCCATGTTTGTACATCCAAAGACATACATATAAAGACAAACCTAGGAGAGGCGATGTTGGTACTGGTAGACGAGTGCTTAACTAAAGTTAGTCTCCACCAATCCCCCCTCTCTCTCTCTTTTTTTCCCAAACTGGGCCCCCCTCCTCTATGCACACAGTTCCTTTTAGAAGATCTCTCCTACACCAAACAAGGTTGCTTTGCAAAGTTCTTAAAAACAACATGGTGACATGAACCCAGCCCACCTCTTCTCTTATCCACTCACACAATCTTTTCTTGCCACCACCACTCATGTCTCAATCATCTTCACACACAAAAACAAACACAGACACCCTCTTTGTCTTCTTCTTACCAAATTCATGTGATATTTCTTTTTGGGGTTTGATATTTCTCTATATTTCTTGAAACCCTTTGTTGTCTATCCCTTGAGTTATCAATTTCCTTGATTACTTGATTCAAAAATTGAAACTTTTGTTACCAAAGACAACAAAGATTACAAATTTAGAGGTTTTGTGAGTTTATATGATGTTATGGCCTTGACTGCGGCTTTATATGATATTTTAGAGCATCCCTCTTCAATGTTAGGTGTATGTACAGAAACGGTGGGTTTTTTAGGTCCACTGTGGATATCGTTTCTTATTGGCTTGATTATTGGATGGTCATGGAAGCCTAAATGGGTGACCAGGGAAAGTGACAAATTGACTTCTTATGTATCAAAGATATTGGAGTCATCGTTGCCATCTTCACCTTGTCGATTTTTGATGTCTCCATTGAAGAGTTTTGGTTCTTTCTCGCAATGGAATTAGTTCTTGGTGAGGTCTTCAAATCGCAAAGCTTCTTGGGTTGTGGACAACAACAACAACAACAAAAATTCAGAGCATCAAAAACCATCTCATGTGCCACCTACAAAATATAAAGATTGCAGGTACGAGCCCTTATCACAAAGTGTCTAGTTTCCTGTATCAATAAAAGATTAAATGAAATGAGCCTTGCAATCTTTGAATGAATTTAGAAGTTTGTCAGTCGTATTTGTTTTGTCTATTGTTAAATAACGGGTAAAGTTCTCAATAATTTTGTGGAGTTGAAATTTGTAATCAATTTGATTAACTGAGGGTTGCTTGTGCGATCATGACAACTTATGGTATGAAAGTATGGTATCTAATGGGAAACTTGAATCTGTGCAAATACTGGAATTGGATGAGGAGAGAAACAGAAAATCTATGATTCCTTGTAGTAATAGTTTCCAGTTTGGCAATGATCTCATGCTTTATGATTTGTTTAGAATTATCAATTGTTGGGTTTGACACACAATGGGAAACTTTCTCTCTATGGGATGACCATAAAATGGTTTTGGATAATATCAAAGAAAATTGTGAATGAGATTAATTTGGGGCAAGTGAATAATTTCTTATTTGTACTTGTCTAGTAGATCACAGCTGAATGAAGAGCAGTCTAATATTTCTAGTCTAGTCACGGAGGAGGATTTAAAACATTTGAACTAGCTTGTTGAGGTTAAAGATGGAGGTTCTACTTGGATACATATGATGGATCGTTCCACCACAACTATGAGATACCAAGCATGGAAGAGAGATCCCAAGGTAGATTGTTCTCTCTTATTCAAACAGTAATTTAATACAGGCCAACAATTTTATCAGGTCTTCTGATTCAATTTGGTAATGTGTGGAATATAAACATCTTTTTTTGATCAATTTTTGTTTAAATGGGTTGTTAGATTGTCCTCCTTAATATCCGTAGCAGTACTGTCTTTGAGGATGCCTCACCAGAGGTAGTGAAAGACTTCTTTTGGGATGATGACTTCCGGACAAAGTGGGATGACATGCTTGTTTATTTTGCAATATTAGATGAATGTTCCATCACAGGGACCATGCTAGTGCATTAGATACGAAAAGTGAGTCTTCCTTTCATAAGCTCTAAATCAAAGCTTGTCTTGGTTTTATGTGCTCATCTCCTACCAATGCTTTGTGCTGCAGTTTCTTTTTTTCTGTAGTGACAGAGAATACATAATAGGTCGACGAATATGGGAGTCGGGCAGATCTTATTTCTATGTGACGAAGGTATGAATCAGAGAATACATATATGTACAATAATAATAATATTAAGCAACATCTATTTGGTACCTAACTAAACTTATGTTGGGACAAACATGGAAACTGAGTTCAGCTACATGTAAGGTAACAGAGGTCAAACAAGCCAATCAGCTAGGGCTGCTGATGCTAACTAAGTTGAACTGGTCTTCTGAAACCTTCCATTTTGAATATCCCCAACCATAGGGTACAAATAAACAATTGATTCTCACTGGCTTAAAATTGGGATGGCTTAAAGTGCTTCTCAGAGTGTAATTCTTATTAGTTCCAGTTCCTATTGAATTGACTCAGGTGAATTGAAAAATTAGTAACTTGTTTCTAAAAAAATGTTTGAAACGATACACAGTGATAGGAATGGAAAAGACTCGTTCCATATGAGGGAGGCCCTCTCTGTGTAATTACAATTCCCAAACCAACCAAGTTTTCTTCTAGAACTACATCTTTCTATTGCTCAAACTCATAATCACTTCCCACTAGTGGGAGAGAGATAGCAATGGACCACAAGGTCCTGTGGAAAAAGACTTTCTTTATTAATAAATGGGAGCATTCTGCAATCTCATCTATAAGCTTTTTATCAAGCCTGCTTGTTTTCTTTTGCAATCATCACTGAGATTTTGGACCTCCAATCTAATTGACTGCATCTAACTAATTTCAGGGAGTACCATGCTCATCTGTCCCAAGGCGAGATAAGCCTAGACGGGTTGACCTATACTACTCAAGCTGGTGTATCCGAGCAGGTATATCATATCTTCGTCCTTTCTTCCATTTAATTGAATAGATCCTTTTTCACCTTGAAACATTTCTTCAGATTCTCACTACCCCAGACCATTGGGCAATTGCTTTGTCCCGTAAAGAGCTAGTCTCTAAATTATTTGTCATGAGACTTAGAATAGTGACTAACAGCTAAATCCGCTTGAATTACACTTGGTCAGTGGAATTGAGGAGAGGTGATGGCCAGCTGACTGCTTGTGAAGTGTTGCTCTTCCATCATGAAGACATGGGCATCCCATAGGAAATCGTTAAGCTTGGAGTGCGGCAGGGCATGTGGGGAACTGTCAAGAAGATTGAACCTGGTTTACATGCCTACCAAAAAGCAAGAGCATTAGGGGCAGAACTTTCTCGGCCTGCTTTCATCGCTCAGATTAACACCAAAATAAATCCAGAGCTGCTGAGATCCTTGGGTGGTGATGAGAATTTGTCAGAGAATGAAGCAGCTACCACTACTTCTGAGAAGTCTTTGGGCCAGAACATACCAAAGCTTCTAATTTTTTGTGGGGCTATTATCCTTGCATGCAGCTTTGATAGAGGACTCTTGACGAAGGCATTTATATTCAATATGGGAAGAAGGTTTGGAAACATGGGAAGGAATGCAAGATTGAATGCTGGAACTACTTGAAAGTTGAAAACCCAATATGAGAGATGCTCTACTTTTTAACTACCAGGGTCACTCTTACCTTTCAGTGGTAGTGGGAGGTTGTATAATTTTGTATCATACTTCAAAAACATGTCGATAATGCGATATGATAGAGGGTGCTTTTACTCAAAGCAGAATTTTTCTCTTCAATCAGTTAAACCACAGATACTTAAAGGTCCATATATCATCTGCTCTACAAGATGTTGTCATTGTTTATGTTCATCAGTCTCATTTTAGCCCACTTGTTGCAGAAATATTTGTCAACAAGATGTCATGTGCTTTGATGGATAGCTTCTCCCATATTATTAGTTCAAAACACCCATTAAGGTTTTAATCTTCCTTCTCTACATGCTCTGCTCCAGTACAATATCTAATCTTATAGAATGAGAAGTTTCATAGGAGACATCCCTCTACTCATTTCCTCCAATTCAACGTCTTTCATTTCATGCCATAGGAATTAACAAATAAATCATAATCAGCAAAAGTTTAGACTAAAAATTGTAGCATTTTTCCTTAGTAATGTCTAATCAATGCATGACTAGCTACAACAGAAGCAGTAAGTAATGTTTTGGAGAAAGAAGGTGATGTCCATGGTTTATCATTAATAACAACCTCTGCAAGGCAGTGTTGGAGATAATTAACCACGTAGACCATGCAGAATCAATGACATATTAATGTTTCAAAACAGTTTAATCCATCCAGTTGGGGTGCTAATTTTGGCATCTCACTGGTCTTATTCACTTTTGCCACCATATTTTCACCAGATGATCTCATTCTGCTTCCCAGCTCCTGAACATAAACAAAGTTAAGCTTGGATTCTTCCACATAAATAAGAAACTAAAACTACAGTTGAAAGAAAGCAAAGAAATTTATGAAGGGACCTAGTTTATTACCTAAGCTTTGGTGTGGCTTTTGTCGAAGAAATAAATCCCAGTTGCAGCAACAACTGTCATTGTCACAGACATTGCACCCATCGTCATTCTTCTATGTTATTCTTGGAGACAATGGCCTCTAATGAAATAACTTGATTTTATATGGAGAAACACTAAGGAGGGGGTAAAGCAATAGCAAAGGAATTTGAGATACCTTGCTAGTGAAGAGAAGTAAAGAGTGATAAAGAGAGGAAAGAAAGGCAAAAAAACTAGGGCAAGAAAGAAAGGAATACAAAGACTATCTCTTATGGTACTATCATGACTTGGAAAAACTAAAAAACTAAAAAACCTAAACTGGAAATCTCTCTGTGACAAATTAAGGACCTAGCCTTCCTTCCCTCTTCACCTTCTTAAATTTATAGTATATTAGGCTCTATTTATGGCTTTGATTTCATGAGCATTCATTTGGGGTAGAGATGAAAAGGATAATCCTATCCAATTTTTAAGTTACCTATTCCATTGGACATGGTTTCCTCCTGAGAATAAAAGAAGAGCCCTCGTCAAGAGGGAGGGAGCCGACCACACAAGTACATAGCACTTTGCTCATCTCTTATCTTGCAAGCAACTTGCCCTCAAGATAATTGTATTTCTTCCCCTCATGTATGACTTGGGTTTGAATCATATATATTGATCATACCCGTTTAATGGTTAATATTTTATGTTTATAAATGTATTTTAATCTTCATCTTCATCCAAATAACTTACTCAAGACCAAAGGTTTCTTCACTAATATTAAACTTGGTTGGGCCTATGACTTCCTAGTATAATAAGAGTTTCAAATAAATTAAAATAGGCTTCTGCTTATTTTATGAAAAATAGTTTCTTAAAATTATTTTCTAAAATTTTTTATATTTATTTATCATTTAAAAAGTCAGTTAATAAAGAACATTTCACCTTTTCAGAAGTTGCAAAAAAATAAAGAATATCCAGTTATTAGTTATTTGTTAATTAAATCAAATTTGGTTCTTAATCTTTTAATTACTATATATTTTGTTTTGAATAATTTTTTTTTAATTTTTTTAATTTAAAATTTTATTTTATTTTATTTTTTTATTAATTTTAGTCCTTATTCTTTCTATTTTTTTTTTTCAATTGAATTTTTATTATCTATTAGATTTGACCTCTATTCTTTTGATTGTTATTTATTTTATTTGAAATAATTTATGAAATTAATTTTTTTTCAATTTCATCCTCCTTCAACTTCTTTACTCATTTTTTTAACTGCTATTTTTAATTTAAAATAATTTATAAAATTAATTATTTTTTTAATTTCATCATCTCTTAACTTTATAATCTGACAGTTTAGGTTCTCATTTTTTAATAAAATTAAAAAAATAAAAAATAATTTATTTTCTAACTCATTTTTTATAGTATAATTAAATATTAAAAAATATTTTTTATAATATTATTAAATATAAAAAAATATATTTTTTAATAAACAAACAGGGATAAAAGTTGACCTAGTCTCACTGGTCACACTGCCCCTAGTTTAACTTTTTAAAAAACCAAAACTGTGCGATTTTATGATCTATGGAAAACTTGGCAAGCTATCGCCTTTTTTATTTTTGAGAAAAATTAAACAACATTTAGAGATATGAAAAACATGAGATATTATAGACGGTCAATGTCTTGAATGCCTTAAGGAATATTATGCCAGAAAGATTTTTTAATTAGAAATAGGAGATAAGAACAAGAGATGTGCCGCTTGGTAAACAAGAAAGATGCATCAAGAAAGCATAGGTACGTGTGCTGATGGCATTTAAAACATGATGGTTTCTTGCAAGTATTGAAAACTTCAATCTTCCCTTCATCTAAACCTTTTTTCAGTGTTCAAAGTAATTGATGAAATGGAAATCGGAATTAATGGCGCCAGAGATTCTTATCGTTACGGTAAGTTCTTTGACGAAAATAGCAGTGGACAGCTGCTTGCAGATGACCTCATCATGCAAGAAATTATTCCTTACTTGGCGTCCTAAGTTTCATCGGAGGTGGAGGCCATCATCAGAGCAATCAATAAGCTATCACAGTAATTCCATTTTTTATTTTTATTCTTTACCTTCTTGGCTAATGAAATTATTCATTCATAAAAAAATAAAAAATAAAAACACGAGACTTGGTCGCGGTTTTGCCTATAAAGAAACTTGAATTTAATTTAATTAATGATGTTAAATCTACAGATTAAGAGGGAAAAGTGAGTCTTATAACTGCAAAATGTTGATTACATTACATGAATCACCCGCAATAAATAAATATTTAAATATACACACACACGAAATTAGTTAGTGAAAAACTGAAAGAAAAGCTCAATAAGTAATCATGGTCTCAAAACAGTGCACACCATCTAACTCCGGAGCAAACCTTATTCTCCTCTTTTGTTGCTGTAATGGCTTGCTAATGTTTACAGGAGATGATTTTGACGATGATGTTGAAGACTTGCCATCGCTCCCTTCAGACATCTCTCTCTTCTTCATGGACTCAACCTGTGGCTGGCTGTTCCCTTCTTTGGAAGCACTGGATGAGAACCTGAGCTTCTGCACAAGTGATTCTGCGCATAGGGCATCAAATGAACTGAACATAGACATCATCGTGATTGAAACTTGGATCAAAGAAATGGGCTGTGTTTACTTTCTTTTCTTATATGTTACAACAACTACGCAAGCAATTAAAGATCGTCTTCTGTGGCTCAAAACAGGCTTGTTTTTGAGGTTTCAAGAAAAAGGATTTCCTCTTAGGTTTCTTGAAGGAGAAGGATTTCTTGCTTGGATTCGATACATGAGAGAGGGAGGGAGGAGAGGTATATAAAGGGTAGGAGAAATCTCATCTCGAATGCCTAGAAATATCTGGAAAGAAACGGTGGGATGTAGGTGTAGAGGTTGGACCGAAGGATGACTTGGTCCAGTTACTGCTTGTGAACTGGACAAAGATATATTTCAACTGCCCATTGGAAGTTGAGCACCCATTGTTTGACTTATCACCTCCGTGGAAAGCTGAGATGAAGGTGGACTGCCTCTCCAAATTCCAACACGGGACGTGGGGTGCTTTTGGGACTTGTCAAAACTGAGCTGGAAACTCACCTTTTGCAAGCTCAAAGAAGGTTCTTTGTTGTTGACGACAAGGCGACCCAGATAGGTACTTCTGTTGGTCCGGTTGTGTTTGGACAAGAGGTTTTACCTTACTCGGCAAGACATGTTCTAGAAATAAAATAAAAAAATCAAGTTTTAATCAAGTCTTTTTCAAGTTGATTAGATGATGAGTCAACTTAAATTTTAAAACAGATTATACCAGGTTAATCCTTTTATTTTTATTAAAACTCAATATGATTTATGCTCCTAATCATTAGAATTACGGATTAACTCATTAAATGAGATCGGGTTTTAAAATTATAATTTATAAAAGGCACCTCTTAGTTAAATTTATATAAATTTATGGAGAACGGTTTTTAAAACTGTGGTTTGTACAAGCCACTTGGTAGTTAAATTTATATAAAATTGTGGAGGAGAGTGGAGATCTGACCGGTTACTTGTTCCAATTATGCGTTGGTGCTTGGTGGCATGATTTTTTACAGCATATAGTGGCGGTGTTCGTAGTGTTTTCTTGATCAAGAAAGTTTGTTTGGTGCACTTGTACATGCTATGTTGTGGGCGAGCTTTTGACACGATATATATATGAGTAAATTATTCCTTACTCCCTCAGTTGATATATATAAAGAGAAGTTGTGTTTCAATAAAGTTAATTAAGTAATTTAATTAACTATGGACCAATCGATATTATTTTTTTATTTGGTATGAACACAAACTATGTATTAAATAGATGGGTGCATCATGACAGGGCTAATGTTCTTGTCTTATACGTTAGAAAGTTTGGTTTAGTGGGTTCCAAGTAAGCATGCCAAAACAATGTCCAATCCTCATTTTATATAGCCCTTGCTAGTAAATTAAAGCAGTTTAGCCCAGAAAAAATGGTTCAAATTTCTTCCAACTCAAATCTCATTGTCCAATAAAGATTCACATAGCATAATATTCCAGCAATTGAAGGGGCTATTTTTCCACTATAAATACCAACTTCAAGCTCTCACGGTGAAGCACCATGTTTTTGGACTCAAGATTAGGTTCGGTTTTTGTTGAGGAGGCTAGATCTCTTCTCTGTGGTGTTTTGAAATTAGCAAAACAATCATCTCCTAGCTGTTACAAGTGGAAAGATGACTGAAGTTCGAACCAAAGAGAAACTCGAGCACATGATATTAGCAATGCTGCATTGCCACAGTAACGAATACAACTGGAAAACTATTACTTAAAAAAAAACTTCTTCCATCGTGAACTGTGTTAATAGGTTTCCAAAACTTGGATAATCTCCAACACCATGAACATCAAGCATGGATACCATCCCAACTATGATAGTAAATAACAACTTAGTCGGATATATTTGAAAGTTTTGAAACAACAAAACCGTTGAACTTTGATCCAACAAGTAAGATTTGTTAAGAACTGAATCATGATCGGTATAAACAAGCAAGTTATAATGCTAAAACATCAAAAATTCTTGTATTACTAGAAAGAATTCATGGTCAATCAGTCAGAAATTCTCAAATCATCAACCAAAATTTCACCAAATTGCAATTTAGGAGCCGGTCCTAATTTCATAAAGAGGCCAAAAGAGTTACAATTGATAACAATGGAAAGAAGCACCTAATCGAACAAGCTGAATCCCATGTCATCGTCACTCTCTGGAGCTTCCTCCTGCACGTAAACAAACACCAAATCTCAAAAAAAAATACAAATTCTCTAAACTCAAATAACCCACAACAAAATCTGCAATTTCATTTAAAATTCCCGTGAAAATCAAACCTTGACAAATAAGCAAAACAAATCACAACAAAAACAACACACTCAATTTTAAGACTTCGACACCAAAAAAAAAAAAGCACCATTAAGTTTACCTTCTTCTCCTCAATAGCAGGAGCAGCGGCAGATGCAGCGGCAGGAGCAGAAGAAGAAACAGCAACAGGAGCGGCAGCACCACCACCAGCGCCAATATTCATGATAAGATCACCCACATTTCTCTTTTCAGCAAGCTTAGCAAAAAGACTTGGCCAGTAAGATTCCACAGTCACATTAGCTGACTTCACAAGTGTAGCAATCTTATCTGACTGCATAATTATTACAAGAAAAAAACATTAGTTTTCTTCGCAAAACCATAGGAAAAAAAGAAGCAACAACTTGTGTTTGTGATGAGTGTTTCTTACAGTGATGGCGATGTCTTCATCGTGGAGGATGAGGGTAGCGTAAATGCAAGCAAGCTCACTACCAGCCATGATTGCTGTGATTTGCTTGGTGACCTGCTGCTGCGGAGGGAGTTTGAGGGAGTTTGATTTGTATTTATAGATAGGACTAGGGTTTCAGGAAGAGCGGCAAGAAAGAAAGAAATGGTTTTGCTTTTCATTTGTATTTTGTGGCAGCCCAAGTACGTTCAATGAGCCCTTATTGCAAATTATTTGTGGGTGCCCAGATGGATACCATGGCCTAACTTCAGAAGCGTCTGGGAACGCGGTTTGAAATTGTGTTTCCATAAAATTTTAAAAAAAATTATTAAATTTTAATATAATTTTTATATTTTAAATTATTTTGATGTGCTGATGTCAAAAATAATTTTAAAAAAATAAAAAAAATTATTGACATGTATTTCAGTACGAAAAGTTATTTGAAAAACAATTATTACCACACTACCAAACGTACTCGATCCTTAATTGACGGAGTCCATCTGTCTATGATGGGCAAGAATCACCGTAACTTATTTCCATGTTCAAATAAACAGTAAAGAAGATAGTGTTTTTTTTTTTCATTCCCTTTTTTATTCTTTTCATCTTAGTTCTTTTTTCAATTTTATTTTGTAATATTTACTTGATTATAAATTTTTCTTTGTATTTTGTTTCAGTTTGTATCTTATAAGATTATTACAATCTCAAATAAAAGTCTCAATTGTTATTCTATACTTGATTTTACAAACGTGTGTGTGTGTATATATATATATATATATATTTTCATGTTATTAAGTTGAAAAAAATATCTTAGACCTAGTAGAGTTCATCACCTAGATTACAGATTTAACAGGTTAAACCATGGAGTCCAAGCTGATCCAATACATTTATGTTCAATATTATAAAAACGTCTACTTGAAAAGAAAAGAAAAAAGCTAAAAAACACTTTTTATAGGTATTTCAGGTTATCTTTTGGACCTGTCAAGTCAACTAAATCATGTCGGAACTCTCACAGAGTTTAATTTAAACTCGAACTAGACAGATTTAAGTCGGGAGGTTTCAAAATTGACATGTTGAATGAGATTTAATAACAATGCTAAAAAAATTTATCTTTATTTATTTATTTTTAAAAATCAAACCATATTTTTTATTAGTCATCTAAGTTATTTTTAGACTTGCCGAGTTAATCGAATCATATTAGGATAACTATCCTATAATTTAATTTTAAACTTGAGTTAGATAAATAATTATATCATAAGTTTTAAAAGGTAACTAATTTAATAATAATGACAAATATTTTTTATAATTTAAAAAATTACATTAAAAAATATTTTTATTCCGACCACATCATTGCGACCACGTAAACTAATATCTTCTAAGAAAAAAAAAACAAAAAAAAACAAATGCTTTACCTCGAGAGTTCGGATATAATAGCCTTAACCAATGGGGTTTTGAGATGTGGGACCAAGATGGATTCTTGTGACAACCTTTGGATGATATTGTGGCCATTGCCAAAAAACCGCTTTGCTTACTATTTAAATTTATTTTCTATATTAAAAATAAAAAGATTCACTCCAAAACATTTCAAGAAATTAATTAATTTTATATCTTCTATCTTTTTTTATGTAATTAAACATTTTTTTTATCCTTTTTTACATCTAAAACATGCCAAACAAGGCCTTTAATTTGTACATTCACGCACATACAGGCGGTGAAAGAAGAGGAGGAAACATTCACATCTGCACGCTTTCATCACCACCGGTGAGAATACTCGGTCCCATTTCATTTTCCATGGCATTTCACCACCAATGTACCACCGGTAATGGACAACAAAATGACATCACGGCACCGTCGCTTTATACAAACAGATCAGAGCAACTGGAGTGACAAGTAACAGGTCAAACTATAACACACTTGAATGTTCACTGATTTAAATTGATGGAAGGGAAGTATCCAAATTCAACACAAAAGTGCCAACATAAACAAATACTCGGTTTAAGCTTAAGGTAAAAATCCGCAATCCAAAATGACAAGAAACCACCAAGCCTTACACTACTAGTTCATGCCTTCATCAAAGCATTTCAAGTAACAGTCTGACTGGATATTTAGAACAACTGGCCCCTCGATATTTCTTGCAAGCAGGCCTCAGAGTTTTCTGCATCGAAGAAGTTTCAGGTAACAGTCTGATTGGATACGGAGTTTAAAGCGCTCAGGCACTGCCTGACCGTGCCTGCAAAGGGAGAAGAGCTTATACTGAGTACATTATTAGCCACTGTATTGAAGTCTCACGCTCACAACAAAATAATAACTAAAAATTCTTTGCCCTTTCTTTTTTGATTAACCCAAAGGGGGACTTGCCTTGGTGGGAGATTCAGACCTCGACCTGGACCTTGATTTTGGTCTGCGTATTCAATACAAGAGAATGACAAAAGGTGCCTTAGCTCAAGAAAAACAGCAAATAAAATGTGATGCAAGGAAACTAATTACCTGGATGACTTGAGAGGTGAAGCAGATCTAGTTTTTGACCTTGACCTTGACCTCGACCTTGACCTTGAAACAGATCGTTCCAATGATTTGCTGCATAAAACAGACAGCTATCACTTTATGGTGAAAAAAAAACCTTCAAAGTAGAATGCCATTGAAAAAAAAAAAGCACACACACCTCCGGTTCCTCCTTGGACTTCGGCTCCTGCTCCTGCTCCTGCTCCGGCTTCTGCTCCTGCTCCTGCTCCGGCTTCTGCTCCTGCTCCTGCTCCGACCACGGCTCCGGCTCCTTGATGGAGAGCCCTCATATTGCTTCACCTTTACGAATCAGAACAAACATGCAGAACCAAGAGCAATTATTAAATGAGCCTGGCATCTTTAAAAAAATATTTTCCTTAATATATGTCCAAAGCATCTCCATGTGGAAGATAGTGAGCTATTTTTAACTCCAAAATAGAAGAAGGAGGGAGTGAGGTAAGGATCCGCTAGGTATAATTAAAGTGAGAACAGGGTAAATTTGCATGCTTGAGACAGTTCTGCACTATAAAACCATTTTCAAATATTTGAATTAACTTACTACCAACTCAACAGATAAAATGCTGGATTTAATGGTTACCCGAATATAAGCTCTGGCCCAGGGATTTTTAAACTCAGTATCATCAAGTTTCCGAATCTGAATAACATAAACCCATGCCAGCTGTTAGATAAGAGGAAATAACAACAATCCCAAGCATATTTTTTTTTAACCAAGAAACAACTCACGGCATATTTCATGTCTTCATGATTTGTATAATCAACAAGTCCTAAAGTTCCTGAATGTTAAGTCCAAAATTTCAATTCAGTAGCAGCATGAAGACATGCAGCTCATGAGATATTTAACAGTGTGTGTTCCAATATCAGCATCCAAGCATACTTTGCACCTCACTCCAAATTGGGATGTGAAATTGAACGCCAGTTAGATGAATTTCAAGAAAAAAGCTAAAACAGGAACAGGAATGGGAAGTTACAGCATTCTAAGAGGCATACCATCACCATCACGAGTAACTTCAGCAAAACACACATCTCCTGCTTTCCGCATATGATCCTGAAATCAATTTATCACTAAGAAGCAAGGTACATAAACAGATAAATTTTGGTTGGTCAAGCATTGGAAGTTCTCCAACCTTCAAATCTTGCCAGGAAGCAGAAGAAGGAAGACCACGAACAATAACTGCAGGTCAAATATGTGGTTTAGAATTATATCCAGGTTACTTGGAAGGAAACTAGAGCAAACCATATGCAAGAAGGGTAGTTTTTGGAAGGACAGTGTCTATTTATTGCTCTGAATCTTTTATAAAGAAAAAAAATATTCCCCCAAACAAACCTCGAAATTCAGAATGGCGCGAGATGCCAAGTCGACCCCCACCCCCACCGCCTCCTCCTCCTCCTCCTCCACCACCACCACCACCATACCCACCACGACGATCATTTGACGATGGTCCTCTACCACCATGGGCAAGCTCAACCTGCATAGTAACAATGAGAAATAAAAGAGGCAAGTAGTAAAAGATATATAGAGAAACAATTGGAACCAGTTAATACCCTTAAACGAGAACCGTCAAAGTTATAGCCATCACGGCCCCTTATTGCATCTTCAGCATCCCGAGCATTTTCAAACTGCAAACAAAAAACCACGAGTCCAATGGTGAAGATTCCAGTTGTGAGAGGGGGCTCTAGGTGAGATAATGAGGATAGTTTCAGCATTTTCTCAATAAGTTGTTGCTCCCCACCCCAGACTCAAAACAACTCTACACTCTTGTTGCAACCCAAGACAACCAACAATGCACACAATGGCCCCAAAAGATAATTCAAAGCGCTCTCCTTTTTTCCATCCAGAAAATACAAGATGGCTACCTAGCTCCATATGTTGCAGAGATCAAGTGTAGTAAGAGCACTACCTCGACAAAACAATAACAAGGGGGCCGAGGTGGAATCTTCAATTCAACATCCAGGATACGGCCATACTGCAAAATCAAAAAACAAAATCTGGAAGCTTAGCCATACTGGTAAACCATTGGAAAGCTAAATTGCAGCTGTATAGCAAATACTAACCATGCCATCTTTATATAAATATATATATATATATAACTGGTCTAGTAACAGCTATTTCTCTATGTTATTGTGCAAACAGCGAGCATTGCATAAGTCATACGCACACATATTGTTCATCCTCGGAGCAGTATACAGACAAGCAATGTATTGCTTAAATTTCTCAATATTTAAATCCACTGATCAGAAGCACAGCTGTGCCTGAATGAACTTTTGATATGTTTTGAGGCGAGCATGGGATGCTGGAAATATATAGCATCACTCAAGGAAATAGTGATAAATAGCAAACAGGCATGTACATGCTTAATAGTAGGAAAAAATAATCATTTCTGAGACTGATAGCAATGATAATGGTGCACATATAATTAACTTAAAATGAATAGATCTCATTATTCTGCTAACAAGAAGTATAAGCTTCACATGAAAACATTTAATACAAACCTTGTAAAACAGATCTTCAACTTTTGATTCTCTTATATCTGCAGGTAAGTTGCCAACGTAGATTGTACGAGAAAAACGACCACTCATTTTTTGTATCGTAAGAATATAGCAAAGCCTTCACTGCACGATGCAAATGCATTGCATAAATAAAGGAACATGTCCAGAAACAAAAACAACTCTATCTGGTTATGTTGCGTTTATCATCAGCATGTACTATGACGATAACAAAAGTATGGCAAAACCAAAAACTATGAAGCAAACCAAGAGAGCAATCCTCCATGTGAACCATGCTCCAAAAGCTCCATTGCTCATTTTCTCCAAGAAGTTCCAAAGCTATAATAAATTGGAAATATATATTTGGTCTCCTCATCATTCCACAATATTTTGCAGATGTATAGCTCTTCTGAGTGTGAGTAACAATCTCCAGTTATAAAAAATAATACTCATAAGTCCACTCCACCCTGATTTTCCCACTCCCTCTCTATATCCCTATGCATGATTGCAAAGCTCAAATTTGTCCAAGCGCTTGTCATCTATCATAAAGAAAGCATTTGTGTCAAGAGATCAAGTAACATATTTATTTATATACCTTACTCAGCTCGCTTTTCAATCAGAATTGAACAAAACAACTCTGTAAATTACAAATACACCCCCAAATTCCCCCTTTTCAAGTCGCCCTCGGGTAGAGGCTAGGGGGCATCTGGCAGTCTCAACCCACACCACACATTTCGCAACCGCAACATGAGTTACTCCAATTAGATAGCTCGAACGGAGCATCAAAGTGTTTTCAATATGTTATGGAGTCAGTTAATGTTACCATCTTCTCAATTTCAATCAAAACAAAAGTTAATTTTGTTTTTAATGAAAAAAACTTAAAAATACTAAAAATAAATACTCTGAAGAACACGAACAGCATTGAATAGCAATTAAACAAGAAATCACAGTCGATTAATCGTAATTATTGAGCAGTAATTCAATTAGTTGCTGTAAGATTCAAGTTTTGGAAGTTGTTGGGGTTTAACAATCGAAGATTGGAATCTTGAAACCCTGAAATGAACTTGAAGAGGTTCGAGAGAGAAAGAGATGAGCTAGGTTATTGGTGATTGTACCGAGAGAGAAAGAAATGTCGATGCCGGAGCGAGCAGTTGAAGTGAGTCGGGAAGCTAGTCGCGGAGGTTTCGAGAGAGAGAACGAAGAAGCTAGCTAGGGTTTCTTGTTGTTCCTTGTCTCAAGGCTTGAAACTTTGGCCGATGCTGCGTTTTGGCTGCAATCACACGCTTAACTTTCCTAGCGTAATAATAAGCCCTTGTTATAAGACGAGGCCGGTTTGGCGATTCAACCAGTGATTGCTTGTCAGCCATTGGTTATTATAAGTGACTGTTTATTTTTTTATTTTAAAAATATTTTGTAAAAAATTTTAATTTTTTATTTTTTTTTTATTTTAAATTAATATTTTATTTTTGTATTTTTAGATCATGTGCTAATATCAAATATAATTTTTAAAAAATAAAAAATTATATTATTTTAATATTTTTAAAAAATAAAAAATATTTTAAAAAAACAACTTAAACACAAACTATATAAATTACACAAAATCAATAAAATCAAATGAAACATATATCATTCTACTTTCTTATGTTATGAAAGGAGATGAATTAAAAAAAAAACACAACTAGTCACAGTTTATTTTTTGTTTTTGAGATAAAAAAATGTTTTAAAGAAAATTAAAATTTTTATTTATTTATAAATTTTTTATATTTTAAAATAATTTTAATGTATCCATATTAAAAATTAATTTTTAAAAATAAAAAATTAATTATTTTTAAATAAAAATACTTTTAAAAATTATTATTATTTTAATACACAAGATTAGAAAAACAAATCCAACTTTTTAAATGACATTGTTTTTTAGATTTTTTATTAAAAAGACAAAAAAAAACTTTGGTGGACACCAATCAATCCATTCGGTTGGGCACCCAATCATGGGCCAGATCGACTGTGGGTTGTATTTTTATTACTATGGTGATAAGTAATTACTCGCAAGTTCAAAACTAGCTTGACCCATGAGAATATATATTGGAATAAGTTAAGACTATGATGGCAACTTTCTTTTTTTTTAAAAAAAAAAAAAGGCATAAATCATTAATAAAAATCTAAAAGTATGAAATTTTTATTGTGCATATGCCATTCTTCACCCTCTCATATTTTATTATGAATTTATTATTTAAAATATAGTTTTTTTTTAATTTGATCCTTGAATTTTTTTTACACAATTGCATTTTTTTTTACCAAATTAAAAGGCAACTTTATCAAATTTATTGACTACTCATGAAATTAAAAAAGAGAGGACTAAAGCAGAAAAGGCGCAATAAATAAGTGATGATTTTAAAGTTCACATAAAAAGTTAATCTAGTACTCGGACTTTAAAAATTATACATATTCAATTTCTCAATATTTTTTCAATCCAACTTTATGATAAAAGTTCACTTTTGTTGTATTCTAGTTCATGATTTGAGAGATGAGAGAGCAAGGTCACCGGATTTCAAATATAGACTTGTTGGCATTGATTTTGACCACTAAAAAGATTGATTTTTATGTCAAATGATTTCATTTAATGATGTGATTTCTATTTAGGTGGTTTTTTACCCTAAAAATAGATATGGACTCAATAAATTTTTTTATTTTGGGTTGATTTTGAGTTTTAAGATATTTTTTTATGTCATATATAGATTTATCAAGGTTCATATGGTGTTTTCTAGATGTTTTGGGTAAAAAAAATTAAAAATAAGTTTTTGGATAAAAAAAACTCAAATATTGATTTTTCAACCATCACAATGATCAAAATATAAAAAAATTATATGATGCGTCATCTAATTTTACTTTCTTTCAAGAAGAAAGGGGGGACTTTGCAATGAAAGAGAATTATGGGCCTAGGCATGTGGGTTTACCTAGCATACCTGTATATAGACCCTAACAAAATTGATAAAACGGGTTGGCTTGGCTTGTTAGGTCTAATAACACTCGAATTTTTTTTTTTTCTAAATTATTATTTTTTATTTTTTGAAATCAATATTTTTAATATGTTTTTTTTCAAGATTAATATTTTATTTATAATTAAATTAATATATTTTCTCTCTTTTATCTTGTTGATATAGCATCTTTAAAATTACAATTATTTTTTATGCATTTATTTTTTAAATATATTATTATAATTAATCTATAAATATTTTTGTGTTTTATATGAGCAAAATTTTTTTTTTTGTTTTTTTATAATATTTATAACATATGTAACCTTACATGATATTTTTTCTTTTTTTATTCAATTAATTCCATGTGTATTTGTTTTCATTATTGTTTAATTGAATGAAAATTTGATTCTGGTAAACAATGATATTTAATACAATCAGATGAAATGCATGTATTGTAATGTTAAAGATCTTGATTTATCTATGTTTACTGACCTTACATTTTTGTTTTCATTTATTGTTAATAATATTTTATTTTTTAATGCACATTATTCTCAATATATTTGATTATATTTATGCATATTTATTATATATATATATATATATATAGTTTTTTTATGTACAAATACGTGTTGGAAAAACCTTTATATATATATGATGCACTAACACGTGAGAGCTTTCACGTTTAATTTGCATAATAAAAGATTTGTTTTTGTCCTGGTGTTTTTTTTTGGTCATTTTTTTTTTTTGATCCTTTTAATACTGCACTGATCTTATATTGATTTTTTATGATTTGATTTTATGCCAATGATGGGACCTTTTAGTGTCGGGGAAATATTACGTGCTTGGTTGATTCTCAATTTAAAAAAACCAAATTCAATTGCATTCGTATAAAAGAACTAGAAATTCAGGTATTGGAATTGAAGACTAAATAAATGTGCAATTCCTTTTGTTTGCTAACATCGAGAATTGATTTGCAAATTCAATAATAAAAAAAAATCGGTCACTCAATTTTTTTTTATATATAATTTGACCATTTCACTAATTTTTTTTAAAATCTGAGTTGGTAGTTCGCTTTGGATCCTATACATATATATGAGGTTCTCACAATATTAGCAATGGATTGATTGCCATGATCTAGCTTGCTGAATTTGTTATTGTTTTTTGTAATTAATTTTTTTAATTTAATTATTTTTATAAGGTTATCCTGATCTTATGATTTGAATCATGATTTTGACATACTAATTAAGGTTGATTCGATTTTTTTTATAATAAAAAATAATTTTTATTGTTTAATATTGAATTATATAATAATTAAATTTTATAACTTTTTTTAATGTAATTTTTTATACAGGTCACGCTGACTTCTTTTTTTTTTTTATCTTAGCCTGCAACGGCATAAGACGAACACTCTATTGAATTGAATTGAAATAAGTTACCAAATGCATAATCTCTAGCACAAGGTCTACTTTTATGTGAACAAACATTGCTATTTAAAAGAGTGTTTGTCTATATTGCTGTCTCTGTGTTTTACTTAGAGCATGTTTGGTGCCGCGTTTGCACATGTGTTTTGCTCAAATTTGAATTTTTTTTTTGTTAAAATTGAGTTCGGTTTGTACTTTTTGTATCGTTTTGATGTGCTGATGTTAAAAATAATTTTTTAAAAAATAAAAAAACATCATTGACATGCTTTTCGACACGAAAAGCTATTTGAAAAGCAACCGCTACCACACTGCCAAATACGCTTTTAAAAAGCAAATGTGACAATGTTTGGTAACAAAAAAGCGCAAGTTATTAATCATGGGTCCCACCAAATTACAAGTATTTTTTTAATCATTTTTTTTTGAAAAATTATAATTTTTATTTTTTTAAAAAAAAATTAGTTTAAGGTGAATTAAATTTATTCGTAATGTAATCTCAATTTTATTCCTGATAATATTTTATATAATTTTACTGCACGCTCTTAAAATCATGAAAATTATAGTTTTTGTCGGATGAATTTTGTATGTAATAGAATTGTAGATAGTTTAATGGAACAATAAATTTTTTTTATAAAGTATGATTTATTTCATGATGTAATAACAATAGTTAAATCTACAATATTTAAATTAAAAACCATAAATATTAATATATATTTTTTTTAAATAACTATATAATCTCAATTTCAAAAGTATTCTTAAACAAACACATTAAACTATTTTTGTTCAACCTCAATTTTAACCACAATTTTAACCAAATATCTATTTTTTAAAACAACCTCAACTAAAAATCACAACCATAACAGCTATCGCAATACTAAATATACTCTAAATGAAAAGAGACCAGATGTTTAAGAGACGAAACATGGGGAATTGTTCGTGATATTAATTAAAAGCCTTTTTGAAAAATGTGGACCACCTTGTATTTTTAATTTTTTTTATTAAAAATTAATTTTTTTATATATTTTGAATCGTTTTGACTGGCTAATTTAAAAAATAAAAAAATATCATTTCGATACATTTTAACATAAAAAACACTTTAAAAAATAACTGAAACCACATTTACAAACAGAAAAAGTCCGGATCCTAAAAGGTTTTAGGCATTGACTTGAGGGCTGTTGTAGGGATAGCAAGAAACTCCAGGGCATTGGCAAGGAGAAGAAGGTGAATTTGCAGGTATGAAACAAGAGCTGCTCAGAATGTAAATTGCAAATGGAGGAAATGAAACTGATGGAGCTGGGTAAGAGAGATGATAACAAGGTAGAGGCACGACAAGGACCTGGAAATGATCACCGAGTCAACATGGAAAAGTGAAGGGCAACATAGCTGTTCTAACTTCTATCATCTTCTTCATGCCCCAACCACTTTCTCCATCTCCGAAGCATCATCAAAGTTGCGGTTACTGCTTACTCTCGTCATTATTTTTTTAAGATAATTTTTAGTTAAAAAATATATTAAAATAATATTTTTTTTATTTTTAATTTTTTTTATATCAACATATCAAAATAATATAAAATCACTAAAAATATATTAATTTAAAACAAAAAATATTAAATATTTTTTTTTTTAAAAAAATACAAAAATAAATAGAGCATGTTTTCTTTATATTATTATAGTATTTGGAATTGTGGTATCGATCTAAGATCATAAAAAAAAATTTAAAAATATTTTATGAACACAAAAATAAACACACTATGAAGGGTTTGAGAGTGTGATACATATTGATTTTCAAAGTATTTTTTACTTAAAAATATTTAAAAATATATTTTTTTAAAATTTATTTTTAACATTAACACATCTAAACAATCTAAATCTAAAAATACTAAATTATTTTAATTTAAAACAAAAAAATATTCAAATTTTAACAAATATCATAGCTGAGGAAGTCCTCTCTGTATGTATGTATATAACCTCCAAAATTACTAATTTTTTGAGAAGATTTTTCTCATGAAAAAATTTCAATGGCAAATATTAACCTGACCCAAATCACCCAATCCATATCAATAGAGGAACAGAAAACGGTGTCGTTTATATTGAAAAATATTAACGAGAATTAAAAAAGAGAAAATAAGAGAAGACAGCCTCTCTAGATAGAAGCACCAAATCAGGATTCGAACTAGGGTTTTGCAGGGAATAATAAAACTCTTAATTTTCCCTCCAAATCCCAACACCCCCCCCCCAAAAAAAAAAAAAAAAACCTCCTCTCTTCACTCTACTCTAACCGTGCAGAATCAGTCAACGTCAATGGCGTCGCGATTCCAGGCGGTGGCGTTAGTGGCGTCGCCGTCGTATCCAAACTCCATTGCTTGGTCCGACGATAACTTCATCGCCGTCGCTTCCGCTCACCTCGTCACCATTCTGGTAATCATCATTCTCTAATTACTCACTCTTGCTACTAATAACAGTCTATTGAGCCAATGCAGTCTATCGAAGCTGTTTTTTTTTTGTTAATTAGTTACTGATTCTACTAATTAAGATCGTAATTAGAGTAGATTGTGTGGTTATTTAGTGAACGCAATGAAAAAGTTTCAAAAATTCTAAATTTTGGCTTAGCCAATTCAGAAGGAAGCTTTTTTTTTTTTTTTTGTGTTTTTGGTTTTGCTTAGCTAGTCACTATTGTTATTAGATTGCAAGAACAAAATCTGAAGCTCTTTTTTTTTAACTTTAGCTTTTAATTCCTTATTTTTTCTTACTTAGTTGCTGCATATGTTAATTAGTATCATATCTGGAGTTGATTTTGTGGTTATGTGAATGCAACTAAAAAGTTCAATTTTTTTTAGATTTTAGCTTAGCAAATTCAGTGATGGAAGTGTTTATGTTTTTGGTTTTGCATAATTAGTTAGTATTATTACTAGTAGTTGCAAGAAAAAAGCCAAGGAAATTCAACAATTTCCTTGGATAAAAGGGATATTGGTCATCATCATCGTCATAGTAAAAGGGATATTGGTGTTTTATTGTTTGGATTTTTTTGTTTCACTTGGTTGTTAGTGCTGCTTAATAAATGATACTGATAGTTACTTTAGTAATTTGGAGTTTATTATGTGTTTCTTTAGTAGATGCAATAGAAAAAGTTTGAGGCTTTTCTATTTTAGGTGTGGAAATTTGGGCTTTTATTATTATAATGTTTTAAGTTCTTAGTAATTTTTTATTGATTACTGTGATTTTGTGAGGTATAGAATCCAGCAGTGCCTTATGGACCAAGAGGTTTGATCAGAGTTCCGACATGTGAACCGTACCCAATTGGTTGTGTTAATAGGGAGGGTATGCCTTTATTACTAGTTCTTTTGAGAAATAGGTTTCGGCCTTTTGATTTACACAGTTAAACATGTTTTATTATTTGGAATGCTTGCAGATTTATTCACTAACTGCATGCTGCCCGCTGCATTATCTCGAGACCGTCGTCCATGTGTTCGGTCAATTTCATGGTCCCCAATTGGAATGGCTCCAAATTATGGGTATGAATTTAAGGGTTTTGGTTGTCTGATGAGCTGTTACGACAATGTTCACAGACTTTGCTCCTCTTGAACTAAGTTCATTTAAAGGTTGAACAGATCAATTTATGGTGTTCCATTTGTAATGTAATTCTATGGTGTTCCATTTGTAATGTAATTCTATGCAGGTGCTTGCTTGCTGTTTGCACTGTAGAAGGGCGTGTTAAGATTTACCGTCCACCTTTTTGTGATTTTAGTGCTGAGTGGGTAGAGGTAATGAAGCACTTATTCATGCAATTTTCTAAATTGTAGTGAGGATTGAAAACTCAATGAAAATTTTTTCCTTTTATAACCATCATTTACTGAATGACTATCTAATAGATATGATGTTTGCATGTAATAGTGGAATATAATTTTTGGTTTGGGATGTTCATCATGTTTATATGCATTGATCACAGTTATCACTCTCGCACTTTCCTGTAGGTTGTGGATATATCAGATAGGCTATATGATTATCTTGCCAAAATCAATTTTGGGGAGTTAGATAATACCCCCTCTGAATTCTCCCATGTAAGTTCTCAGTTATTAAATCACCTGGTTCGAATTGTCTGGTTACCATTTGATTATATTCCCAGTTGCTGCATCATCCAAGGATTGTTTTTGTTATCATTATTGTTACTATCTTTAATATTTTGAGTCTTCCCCCAGGGGCAACCAATAATCCAAGGATTTGCTGATGAGCGACCAAAATCCTGTGCTAATGACTTGCCAAACTCTGGCACATTAAAGCAATACAAGCGAAGGAAAGTGAATGTTACCACTTACAAGTAAATAGTTTTTTCCCTTTTCTTACTCCCCTCATTTTTTGTTAGAAGATTCTTTTACTGCCTTAACTCTTTACTCTCTCTCAAAGTACACGAAGAAAACTGCATATATGTCTTTTTTGCACCCTGTCAAGTTCACAACAAGAGAAAACTGAATAGGAAAATTTTATAGCTTCCTAATATTGCACTCTTTTGTTTATGAAGAGAAAAGTAAGGAATGGTTGAAAATGCTTTTTAACTAACATCTTTCATGTGGACCATCAAATTTCTCTCTAAAATGGGTTCAGGGATGAAAGTTGGTGCCAGGAAGAAAGGGCACCAAAATTTTCTTTTTCTTAAATCTTTCTTTCTGTTTCCATCTCCACTTTCTCTATGGAACTGAGCTGACAAGAATAGAACTTTCCTTTCTTTTGTTATCACCCCAACCGGTTTTGTATTTGGCAAATGAGAACTTAGATCGAAGAATCCTTTGAGTTTGCTGTTTCCTTGGTATTTCTTTAATTTTAACTTCAACTCATTAGGTCCTTTTTCAATGACTGTACAGCATTAAAGACTCGGAAACTTTTCAGGACCAGCTATCAAATCCTATAAATAGGGGGAGCACAACTGCTGGATCTGACCATGAAAATAAAATAGACAGAAGGAGGACAACTAAGGTAAGCTGTTCTCAGGAACAAAAGAAAGAAAGAAAGGAAAGGAAAAGGAGAAAAGAAAGAAAAAATCAATTCCTTGTCTTATCGTTCTCTCCTCCCTTTCTCTAGTGATGGGAACTTAAATATGTAACTATATAGTTTGCATTTTCTTGTCCAATCTGACACGGGAAATGCCTCTTGAAACCTTGTTTCTGCCTGTTATTTAATATTCAGGTCCTTGGGAACTGCACACTCCCACTCATTACTGCAGAGATATATGCTTCTCGCTGTGCCATGTTATCGTCACTTGTTATTGCCTGGTCACCAGTACTGTGGTTGCCATCAAAAATCTGTTCAGCTCCAGAAAATGATTCATCCAATGGATTCTCTATACTTGCTGTTGGAGGGAAGTCTGGTAAAATCTCTATCTGGAGAATTAATGTGCCACAATACTACTCTATTGAGCATAGTAGGGTCCCTACTACTGTAACATTTGTTGGACTTCTTCAAGCCCATAATTCATGGGTCACAACAATCAGTTTGGCATTACTGGGTTCCAAGTCTAATCCTCAGGTCTTATTGGCTAGTGGGAGTTCTGATGGGAGGTGAGTTAGGTATGCAAGAACATCTAATCAGTTTTTCAAGTTCTTTATAGTACCATGATAATTATATTTTTGAATACACATAAGCTATGGACCTTATGTTCAGACATCGATATGCTGGAAATGGTTTTAAACAGAATACCATTGTCCTCACTGCAAGTTTGTAGGTCATATGTCTCTTATAGAATCACTTAGTTCAATGGTGTCACCTAATCGACTTGTCTTCGTATCCCTTTTCAGAGAAAGTAAAATATCTCTGAAAGTATAGTAACTTCAACTTTAGGGTGAAGAAAATAAATTTATACAAAGCCAATTGTAACTGGTGCCTAGTTGAATGGACACATGCTGATGGTGTAAGGCCATTCTTCTGAGCATCTGAATAGCCAAACCCAACTTCCCATTACCTTTTTACTAAGGATGACAGAACCTTTAACCCCGCTGTTTTTCTTTCTTTTCAGTGTGAGGATCTGGATTGGGAAGGGTGAGGAGTTGCTGGAGCCATCAGGGGCCAACAATGCTCCCTTTTCTCTGCTGAAGGAGGTTGGTGTTGTCATCTCCTTCAACAGTTCTATTTGCATATTTACTCATAGCAGTGAATTCTGACATTTAAATTTCCAAGCAGGTTGTATCTGTCAATTGTGTCCCAATTTCAGTACTATCATTGGCGGTACCTGTTCAAACCATGCACAAAATGCTTTTAGCAGTTGGCAAAGGATCTGGGTCATTTGAAGTATGGACAGCTGACATATCCAGCTCCAAATTTGATAAAGCTTGTTTATATGATGCTCATGACTGTGTTGTAAGTATCTTAATATATAGTTGATCAGTCTTCTGCTGCTTTTTGATGATCCTTCATATATTTAATATTCATCAGGTCACAGGTTTAGCTTGGGCTTTTGATGGATGTTGTTTGTACAGCTGTGGCCAGGTACTAAGATTTATTATGTGCAATGCCACGGCACTTTTTGACTTTTAAGTTATACGATTAAATGTAAGCCCATCAGTTACATAACATTGAACATTTAATGATGCAAGGAAAATTATGTCCGTGCTTGGGTTTTGCATGGAAGTGCTCTTTGTGAAGTATCGATTCCTTCAAATACTCCTGGTTTGAGGAGCTCAAATGATGTATGATGTTAACCTTTTTTCCTGTTTTTTTTTTAAATTTATTTATTATAACATATATACTCTAGCTCTAAAATTTAAAATTATTTGCAGCTTCCAAATGTTTTTGTTTCATGCCTTGGTGTGGCAGCATCCCCTGGAAATATTGCGCTTGCAATGGTATGTTACTTTACCTAAATTTATCACCCTCATCTACATGTTTTTAGTTGTGTTAGACATCTCTATTAAAGTGCTTTATTTCCCCCTTGGAATTATCTGATTGTATTCTTAGATTTCTTACTCATTATACCCAACTGCATCGAATTATGGTTGTGACACATTTTACTTTGAGCTTCATGACATGGATCCTTAGAAAGCTGAGTTTGAAAAATGTCACCGTCAATTTTTCCTGAACGTGGAAAGATCAAGAAAGTTCTTTCTGCACTTGATGCTTAGCTTTTACCTTTCTCTTGAAAGTTTTAGTCCCCACAATAGAATGAAGGTAGATTGTCAACTGTTAACTAGATCATGTACTGGCCATCAGAATTCAGAACTATAAACGTATTAAAATATTGAACATTTCTATTGCCTTTCGATGCACGTGGTTTGAGCCTACATGTTCTCAACTTTCCTGTCATGTTAAAAAATAACAAAACTCTCCTGTCTTCTCTTAACAGAAGAAATGTATTTGTTTATTACCGTGATGCTGATGATAAGATATTATATGTATGCATGCTGTAGATTAATTACTGAAACAACTGTGCTTGATATTTGCAGGTTCGTAATGTAGATGGTGATTCGTTGGATCCCATGTATGAGGGAAGGTAAGCCGAATCATTCTGCCAAAATGCTTTATCACATCCAACAATCATAAGCTCTTGCATCTTCTCAGCTCTTGTGAGTGTGGATGGTGAGATATTAAGAAAAGGTCGAAAGAATCTAGTGCAACTGAATTTAATTGAAAAGGCCTTTTGACCACCTGCTAGCAGCAAAAGAATACTGAAGAGAAATAAGTCAACAAGGAAAAACCAACATTTAAACATATTGTGTTGGTGCTTGTTTGCCTTTGTTCCACATAAATAATGTCTTTTCTGTGGAATGTGCAGGCTTCAGAAGGCTGTCGTTGAGTTCCTCTGGATAGGTGGACAACAGAAGGATATACTGTCTCCTTCTTCCTCTGATTTCACTAGCGAAGCCTTTCTTGGTTTTTCTGCAAATGAATTGAATTGTTGGGAATCTGATATTCTATGGTATTTAACGAAATATGAAAATCTGGATAACCCTCTAGTTGTTTGGGATATAGTGGCAGCATTGTTGGCTTTCAAGCAGTCTGCACCAAAGTACATGGACCGTATACTGGTTAAGTGGCTTTCTGTGACATTTTTGGGTTCATACACAGGCCTTTCCATTGGCGAGGTTCTGACATGCATCCCGGAGAATTTCTCAAAGATAACATCTCGACAATTGCACCTCCTTAATATCATCTGTAGACGTGTAATACTATCTGATGTGAAGGCTGAAGAAATTAATTGTAAAGTGAACTTAGGAGGTTCAGCAGCTGCCAAAGCGGAGCATCTCACTTTGTGGATAGAGCTTCTTTTTAGCAGTGAAAAAGAACTTCGTGAAAGGCTTGTGGGTTTCAGTTTGGCTACTTTTATAAATCGTTTGTCTGATTCAACCACAACGTTTTCCCGACCTGGATTTTGGTATCCTGTTGGAGTAGAACAAATGGAGCTGTGGATTGCACTTAATCATGATCGTGTCAGGGATCAACTAAAAGTCCTCGCATCAGAAGTCAGAAAGCATGAAATAAGGTACTCCTTACCATTTTGTTCTCAATGATGAAAGATATGTTAATTATGATATTATAATTATTTCATCAGTTCTTCCATGGGCCAGAGATGGGGCGACTTAGAGGACCATGCGCTTTCTTGAAAAAGAAGGAAATAATAGACAACGGCATCATTTCTTGAACATGAGGAACAAGAAAAGGGAACCTGTGTTGCATAATGCATTTTTTTTTAACTATCACAAATGCAAAGAGCTCCATCACCTCAAATAAAAATAAAAAGCTGAAATGACATCATTTCCTTTGTTATATCTTCTCTGTAAATTACCCCATTTCGTGGAAGCATAAAAAGTGGGATCTGAGCCCAATTAAATAAGTCGTCACTTTTAATTGAGTGGGGTTAGTAAGCTACGAGAGTTTATTCTCATGGGAGGAAATATTTGTAATTTTTTTAACACTTTCAATCTGCTAACAGCAAGTTTACAAATATACGAGGAAAACTGGTAGCAAATCAAAAATTTTTGTTATATAGATCAAAATGCACTTTGTTTCAGATGCCAAGATCAATAAAAAAGATGAATTGCTATGTGAAACATGCAGTGGATGATTTACTCTGCGAGCTTCAAATGTCTTTAGAAACAGGTCAAACTAAAAGGCTAGTCTTGGAACATAATACAGTTATGGTCTGTTCCAATTTCCAAGCGCTTGCTGGCTTGCAGAGAATGGCCTAGCTGAAATGCTGATCTTTGCTATGATGATTTAAGTTTGTCTGCAAAATGGGCGCTTCTTTTTATTATATTTGAGCCGTGCTTATTCTCTTACTATGTAATTTTTTGTTCAACACAGGCTTCAGGCAAGTGAATATGGAGTTGAAGAGCAATGTATCTATTGTTCAGAGTCAGTTACTTTTGATTCTCCAGAAGTTGCACATTGCCACTGCTCTAACAGTACTGACGAAACTGTTCAGATCTACCAAATGGCAAGATGTGCTGTTTCCATGCAGGTTTGCCCAGCTATCCCTCTATGGTTTTGCAAGTGTTGTTGTAGACGAGCTTCCAAATTGCCACCGGAGACTCTCTTTACATTGCCTGGTTATCCTTTAGATTTCAAATCCTTGACAGAATCTTCTGTTAAAGAAATCCCCACTAAACCCTTGTGTCCCTTTTGTGGGATACCTCTCCAAAGATTACAGCCAGATTTTCTACTCTCACCTTCACCGGTATAAGCTTCCATTCATCGTATATTTGTGACATCATACATGATGAGTAGTTTGTTTTACAAGCTAGAATAGCAAGAAGCTAACGGAACTCTGAACATTTAGGTTTACCAGGACTAGGAAGAAATCTGAAGTGAAGAGTTTGTCGTGCAATATAGAATAATAGGAATTTAACATGAAAAACTAGAAAGAAATTTTGAGGCTAACAATTTGGTGCTGTAATATCATGGTCATGGTGTATGTTTTGGAAAAACTCGAGTGTATACAGTAATGTATTATTGGCAGGATATGTCAAAAAACAATAATGTATAGCTTAATTTGTTTTTTTCCCTATTCTACTGTCAGAATTTTTGTTTTTGCCCTAATTGACTCGAGAAGTAGTCCAGCCATCTGACAACTTGAATTTAGGAGCTGGAAAAATTGATGTGACCAAGAGGTTTCCGACCCATGTTTAAGAAATGTCGAACAAATTTCATGGATGTAGGGTAAAGAACCCTGCAAGGACCCACAAAAAATGAGATTGGTTCCCACAAAGGTCCAATTTACAAGACAAGCAAATCATGCACCAATTTGCACGCAACCAAGTGGAATATGGCTACTAACAAAAATTCTTGAGTCCCCAGGATAATCATGTCAGATTTAGCTTTTTCATGCAGCCCTAGGGCCATCTTCTGTTCTATTTGAAGTTACCAGTCAATGTCAATTTCCAACAAAAATTATGAATGTCAAGAGGTCGTTGGAATGGATTTTCAAACCTTGAAAGTCATTTTTTGACTTCTTTATAAGTAAAAAAAAAAAAAAAAACACACTTCAGCAAATGGTCAGAGATTTTGGTTTGAAAATTGAAATCCAATGCTGAATGTAAAGTTCACACCATCCAAGTTTTGTGCTTTCTTTTGTTGTTAATGATTTCTTATTTTCCAAATTAAAGAAGTTAAAGAATTATTTTTATATATTTTTAGACTTTATTATGATAAATACAAAATTAGGGTAAGATTGGAACTCGAAATCTTTTTTTTTTTCTCTATTTTTTATGGATATTCGGATACAAACATACATGAAATCAATCATAAGGATTTCTATGCTAAGGTGATTTTCAATTTGCGTATTAGAACAAATCAATCAACAAGGCATGGAGTTGGAGATTTGCCACTTCAAGTACTCTTGTAGCCTAATCATGCATTAATCATCGATTGTTTAAACTTGTTAAAATCTGGAAAGCATGTTTGTAGTGTGCTCAATATAGTTTTTAGCAGAAAAGGACCTCTGGGCATTAATTAAAGGTGAGAGGGACATTCATCCAATATTTTTTTTTTAGAATTAATGTGTACATGTTGCACGGATCATATTGTTAAATTAAATATGAGTAGCTTCTTTAGCCCTTCAGAAGCAATAATAATTAATAATACATCAATTAAGATTAAGTTTTCTTTTCAAACAATTTTAAAAGTGCATCTTCACATCGATTTTGTGCATTCAAAAAATAATAATTAATGAGTTCATCAACCTTTATTCTATATTCAAGAGCATAATTTTAAATAACCCTTTAAAAGATGTAGTTTAACTGATTAGATTTTAAATTTGTTTTTTTAAAATCACTAATTCGAGTCTCACGAATTTCAGAACCATTAAAAATTTATATAATATTAACTTCAGAGTCTATAAAATTAATTAAAATATGCTTAAACTAGTACAAACATCTACATTAATAAATAAATAATAATAATAATAATAAAAAAAAGTACATATTCTCGGATGCAAGATTGGTTGACTTCCTTTCTATTTTAGGAAAAAAAAAAACCCGCCAAGAGATTATGCATGTTTGCCTAATGCCAAGAGACCTGAGATTCATTCACTTCAAAGATTCATGAGGATGTCCACGAGATATATTTTCCCGTCTTTAGTTATTTTGGCTGATGTGACATGAAAACAGCAGAACAAGCCGTGTTATTGCAATCTAGCGGTGGGGGCGATAAGGATGATCTCGTTTTTTGTTTGTTTTTCAGACACTCGGAGACAGGCAAAGGGTTTCACAATCTCTCTCTGTTTCCATTTTTTAACAAGATTTTTGGGTTTGCCAATTACGTGCCCTCTTTGAATGCGTTGTCCATTGCAAGCAAGGCCTTTTCAGGCAAGGCATTGAGCCTCCCTGGTGATTGCGACCTCCGAGCACATGGGGCTGCACAGGGCCACCATTCATAGCATCGATTTCAGGCTCTGCTCCCTCAACTTGAGCGACATGTATTGGAGTCATGGCACAGATTTCAACTCTGCTGTTATTCGAGATATACAATACAGATATGATCCAAAAAAAATTGAAAAACTGATTAAATCAAAAAAATTAGAAAAAAATAATTAAAAAAATCGAACTGTAAAAAAAATCGATTAAAATTTTAAAAAAACCGACTTGTTCGGTTCGGTTTTGGTTTTATAAGCCTAAAACCGAACCGAACCAAAACTGAAAAAAACTAGAAAACCAAGCCAAATCGAAAAAAAATCGAGCCAAAACCAGAAAACCGAGCCAAACTGGTTTGAATTCATTTTTGTCTTAAAAAACCGAACCGAAACGGGCCGATTTTGGTTTATTTTTTTAAAAAAAAAAATTCGATTTATTTATTTTTTTTATAAAAACCGAAACCGAATAAAAAATAATCACCCTAAATACTTATGTGTGTTTATGTTTGTTTGGTATGTAAGATAATTTCAAAAATATTTTTTAATTAAAAATATATTAAAATGATATTTTTTTAATTTTTTTTATAATACATCAAAATTATAAAAATAACCTTTAAATAATATTAATTTGATGTCTTTTTAAATAAAAATAATTTGAAAAGTCCTTTGAAAAATATAAACTAACAACACGTTACCAAATTAACACTAAAATTATATTTAATGATTGAAATTTAAACAAATTTGAGAGGGTTGAATTTAAAAGGGAATTAAGTGTTTGAATCCAATCTAATCCAAGAGTTGAAAAACAATGGTTATGTTATACAAAAAATAACATGAAAAGGTTGTCAATTTTATGTATACATTGAAAAAATTAGAAAAAAATAATAATAAGAAAGTGAAATGAACATTGAAAACTACTACTTGGCTTCATTAGTCGTGGACTTTTGGTTAATTATATACAATTTTTTAGGCCTTTTCTTTTCTCCCAAGGAAAGCCGCAAATGGTATTTACGTGGCAAGAAAGTAACCATTATTCATATTTAAGGGCGGCCGAGTTAGCCTTTATTTTAAAAAAATATATTAAAATAATATTTTTATTTTAAAAATATTATTAAAAAAATGATTTTTTTTAAGCGAGGACACGCCGCTTAAACGAACACCCCTGAGTCTTGAAAACAGCCATCACTCATTCTGTCCATCACAAATCAATGGCTGAGATTTGGCAATCGAATCTATCACAATCAAGATTAGATGGGGTCCATTACCTAGAGTGCGCACTTTTCACGTTTGTTTGCTGTTTCTTCAATTTTAAAGTAGAAAACACGTTTTTTTTTTTTTAATAGAAAAAAGAATAGCACGTGAATTTAAAAGTTTAGGTAGAATAATATTTTTTTATGAAAAAATTAATAAAATAGCATATTCTTTTATTCTTATTGAATTTGTATGAATGAGATGTTTTAAACAGTATTGAAAATATTCTCATTAAAGTTTATATGCCCCCTTGAAATAAAGATTTTACCCTTATAACATAAAACTATATAACTAGGTTGTTTGGGGCAATTATATATTTTTATAAGAGTCCATTTATTGTTGTTAAATTTAAAGGGGGCAAATCAGTATTTTCATGTTTTTAAGGCATAATGAATTGACTATAATATACTTAAAATTATTTTTTTAAAAAAAAATGGTGTGTAAGGAAGTTTTTGTATTTTTTATTTTTTAAATACATTAAAATAACTTAAATGCTTTAAAAGTAGATTTTTCTTTAACTTACAGAGTTTTTTTTTTATTTTTATTATGTTTTTTTTTAATAATCTATTTATAGAGAGACAATTTAGTAATATTATAAATATAAATATTATTAAAAAAATTGATAATATGTGTGTTGTATGCATCAATAAGTGGATAGTGGTCACACTCTTTGAACAGCAAGTATGGAGTCACCCAGCCATTAAACATCAGTTTCAAATGCACATTCAAATTATTTTTGTGATATGTTTTGTGTTTGTTTCAATATAAATAATTTATTTTTATTTATTTTATGTAAGATTCTTATCATTTTATAACTTAGATTGCAACAAAGTGCAAACATATGATCCTCGTTTTATTTTTTTTATGCACAAATCTCTACTTTTTTATTCATAATTATATTTTTCTTAACATAAAAAAATACATTAACAATACTTGCATATTTATTTTTTGGAGTTTGAAAAAAATATCTAAACTACGTTCAATAATAGACATATTAATACCTTTATTTTGTATTTATTTTTGATTTTTTTTCAATTCATGCTCATAAGGTTGACTGTAATATCCTATTCTAGTAAAAATAAAGGAGAAAGAAAACAAGCTTTCTTTGAATTATTTAAAAGTAGGGTAACAATTACTTGAAAATATATTAAAATAATATATTTTTTTATTAGTATATCAAAATAACTTAGAAATATAAATAAATTAATTTAAGATAAAAAAAATTATTACTTTTAAAACATAAAAATAAACCTTCAACCTCCACATGAAGATCACTTTTATTTGAATTTGACTACAAGGAGATTGGTAGTAATCTATACAATTCAATCGAGTACCTACTACTATTAATAACAGAGACAAAAATCACATTGGTTGACTTCATAAAATTGGAAAACATGTACCAAAGTCCAAATAGAAAACATGGTCAAGACCTTGTCCAAATTCTCCACCTTCATCTCATAATCAAGATAGTCTTCATGTCTATCTATACAGTTGTTTTATGTCATGGAGAGGGATAGAACTGCCAGCACAACAAGTTCGATTCTCGAACAGTCAAATTCCATGGCAGCAGCACCGCACCCTTCCTCTCTGGTGGCTTGAACAGGTAAAGGCCACCGTTGACGAATCATTCATTGCCTCTTGTTTTTGCCCCCTCGGGTTTCCTCAGGTCAAGGTTTCTGAATCAACATTCTATTCTCGTGTTTTCTTGGAAAAATAACATATTTATATCATAAAAATATCTTAAATCTTATTCTTAATATAATCTGTATTCATTTTCTGAACAAATAAATTTTGAATGGTATAATTTAATTTATTAAATTTTAAATTTGTTATTCAAAAATTACCCGTTCAAGTCTTACAAATTTCAAATTACTAGAAACTTATATAGTCGTTAACTTCAGGACCTATATAATTTAACAAAGTTTATGTAATGTAGTCCGAATACTCATATTAATTTTTTGTAAAAAAATATAATATTTACCGTATGAATGTGCTTTTAAATATTTAAAATCTATATAGTTTAACATTGCTTATAAATTAATAATCTTGATTGGATAATATATTAATTTAATCTCAACTTAAATTTAAGGTTTGAATAATATATTGATAATATGATTAATTAATAAAATTTGAATTTACTATTTAAATGTGTTAACTTATGAAGGTTTAACTCTGTCTTAGATTCAGATTAATTAGTACGGTAAATAATTTAGTTTCCATGTTGTTTTCATGGATTCAGATTTAAAAAAAAACGTAACAAATAATTTTTTATAAAACACATTAATCGGAATAAAAGCATTATTAAATCTCAGCATGGGTTGACCTTGTCAATTTCCGACGACACGATTAGCAAACAACAACGACCCAATCATCTTATTCGAAAACCCGATTTATATATATAAAAAAAAACATCAGTTTAATTTTTTAAGAAAATCATGAAATAAAACCGTTCTTATTTACCAATGTTAACCTATTTAGACGGTGTCAGACTAGATTTAATGACGTAGGATTAAAGAAGGATTTAAATCTGGTTTATTTTTTATGTTTTAAAAATATTTTTAAAAAATTTTATTTTATTTATTTATTTTAAATTAATTTTTTTATAATTTTAAATTATTTTGGTGCGGTGATTCAAATATAGATTTTAAATAATAATATTATTATTTTAATATATTTTTAAATAAAAATATTTTTTTAAAAATAATTAAAACATTAACTAATATGGCCATAAAATATGAAGAAAAGTACAAAATTACCCTCACTGGCAAGGAAAAGACAAGAATAAGAGATTAGGCCAGTCAGTCAGCAGTTGCAGTACTATTGATTTTCTAACACCTGCACAAAGTGTGGGCCCACTAGGCTCCATGGTTGTCGCCCTTCTCGAGGAGGAGATAAAAACCGATACTATCTACCTGCTCGTCACGGCGGTGCACGGTGACAGCTTTTGTGACTCTATCACCTAACAACCAAATGCTCGATCACACGTGGCACTTAGCGTGACGTTTCTATGGTTCTGGAGATTAGGCTCGCCCGCACGCTAGCATTTCAAGCGTTCATGGGTACATCCGATCGCATCGTGGCTTATGTGACATGCATGGATGGATGGTACATGACATGAAATGGCATGTATGGAGTTTTTTGTTATTTTTGGGGGTTTGACAGAACTGGATCGTTGGATTAAATTGAAACTGATTTGGATTTTTTGGGAAAAAATGATGAGTTAATCGTGAAGGTGGGTTTTTTTTAAAAAACAATAATTATGATATTTAGATGGACCAAACCAACTACATGAAAATTAATTTTCTATGGGTTTCTTGATGTTGCGTGTTTATTATTATTATAAAATTTGGTTTAATTTAGTGGTTTTACTAATTCAAGATCTTGTCGAGACTTAGATTTCATTTTGAATCAAGGAGAGAGTCAATGGGTTGATACAGTTAAAATTATAATAATATAATTTTAGTTTTTTTTAAAAAATATTTAAATGATATTATTTTAGATTATATCGAGTCAAGCATAATAACTCTCTTAACTTGTAAATAATATAACCAGGGCAGAGATTAAGTCCGGTTTTATAAATATGGTATTGGCTAGGTGGAGAGTTTTCTACAAGTGAAGCAAGAATTTTAGAATCAAATAACGAATTGAAAAAACTTTTTTTTTATCGTGAGCATTTGTTCTGAAGGGACAAGGATTGTTTGGTTGTACAATAAAATAAAATATTACAAGATGACATGAAATTAACACGTTTGAATTTAAAATAACTGGATGACAAGCTCTTGGTCACAAACTTTTTTTTTTTTTAGAGATTAAAAAAAAACAATTATGATGTTTTTTTAGAAGTTAAATTTAGCTCTGATGAGATACATGCCTGTATCATCATCCGAAGCAGCAAGAAGTTCTTGGGGGCAAGTAGACGTTATTGTAAAGCATTTACACACATGTAGTTAAAAAGCTCGGAATAATTTGATAAAAAGATCCAAGATCTGGAATTAATTTAAAATCTCATACTACAGATAATAATGCATCTCCATCTTGAAAACAACTTCAAAATATAAAAAAATTGTTTTGAAGCTATATATATATGTGTGTGTGTTTGGGCCAGCTTGCGTGCATCTCAATTATTTTCACGGACCTTAAAAATGTCATAATAACCATGTAAACTTACACTCAATTTATTGTTAGGTTATTTTTTCTAGTTTTTAATTCAAATAAGATAGTTTTTTTTTTTTACACAAAGCTTTGTAATAGTTTTTTTTTTTGACAAGTTAAGTTTGGATCGATAAAAAATAAATATTTTATATGATTCTTTTTTTTTTTTTTTAAAATTTTTAGGCTTGGATATGTAATAAACATCGATTTCACTGCGTGGAATAACTATAAGTTACTTATAAAAAGATGTAGTTAATTATTTTTAATAGTTATCGAGTTATTAATTCTGAATAAGTATTTGATTTGTTGATAGATATATAGGTTAATAAGAGTAGGGGTAAGAAAAAAAAACCAAAAAACCGATTAAATCGAGAAAACTGAAAAAAAACTAAACCGTAAAAAAAAAAAACCAATTAAACTGATTAATTTTTTTAAAAAACCGATTTGATTTTGATTTTACAAGTCTGAAACTGAAAAAAACTGAACCGAAACGATTCCAAAAAAAAAAAAACTGAAAAAAAAAGTCGAGACAAATCAGGAAAAACCAAGCCAAACCGGAAAAAAATTGAAGCCAAACTAAAAAAACCAAAACCAAAACTGATTGGTTTGAACATGTTTCGGTTTTTTTTTTTAATTTTAATTTAATTATTTTTTTAAATAAAAATCAAATCAAAACAAAAATAATCACCTTAAATAAGAGCGTGTAGTTAATTGTTTTTAACATTTATTTATAGTTATTAATTATGAGTAGATTTTTGAGTTGTTGATAAATAGATAGGTGGATTTGCATCATCTTTTGATTAAATTGTTCAATCGCGATGGATGCTTACGCTGAAGCTTTTATCTATAACCAAGTATTTTAAAACCAAATTATATAAATGCTTTAAATTAAAAATCTGTCTAGGATTGCAGCTAATCGCGTAGCTAAATGATATTACTAACCAAAACCTAAATCCAGATCTTTTGAATAAATAGAAAATAATAATAAAAAATAATAAAAAAGTCATTGATGACAATAAATAAATAAATAAACTCACAAACTCAAAAAAAGAAAAAAAAGAAGCAGATAAATCCCAAGAGATTAGAATAATCAATTTCAAAAGTCAAACACTATCAAATGGTAATTGCTGATAGGAAGATAGAAATCAATACAAACATGGTATGAACATAAATCCACCTAACCCCACCTTTCAAACATTTGGTGGTTGATTTTTGGGTAAGTAAATAACTATGCAAAATCAAAAGTATCATTTTATCCATCATTATTCAATCTGATTTAACAGCAGAGTTAGCATAAAATTCAGGTCATAAGTCAATTTAAATGTAATTAGATCATATTTCAATTTTTTTTTTTATATGAAACGAATCTATTAATAGAATTGAAATTTATAAAATGTTTGAAAATATAACAATAATTATTTTTAATTTAAATATATTTAAAATAATATTTATTTTAAATTTGTCTAGCTATCCATATATGATATCATTGGAACCCCCCAAAAAAAAAAAAGCATGGGTCTTGTCATCGTTATATTCATCTCTTGGGCACCATAGTCATCTCCTCATCCTAGTAAAAAATTGAAAAAAATTTTTTAATTTTTAAGATATAATTTAATTGGTCAGATTTTAAATTTATTATTTAGATATTATTAGTTTAATTTTCATAAATCTCAAGCCATTTAAAATTTATATAATTATTAATTTTAAAATTTATGAAATTAATCCTTGAGAGATTTATATTAATCTTGAAAATAGAAAAAAGAAAAAAAAAAATGCTATATCTTCATTATCCTAAACAAAATTTTGGGAAAAGAAAGGAAACAAAAGAAAAGCAAGGTCCCAAAAGGCATAAACGGACGATCCAAAGAAGAACCCTTTTCCTTCTCTCTCTACTTGTTTCTTCCTCTCTCCACAGCTATATCTACAGAGAGAATCATCAACACTAAAATCAATACATAAAAACTTATAGTAATCTAATAAAGTAAAAGCTACTCTTTCTGTTTTACACATCTCTAGTGGGTTTTGTCTTCTTTTATCATTCCTGTAAAGATAATCCTCAGCTGGGTTATCTCTTTAACATCTAATTGAAATTGTATAGACAACGGAAACCAGGTAGGTATGTGATTTTTTTTTCTTTTTTCTGGTGTGTTTTTCGTTTATGGGTTTCTTTAGAATTTTCACTTCTGTAATAAAAATTGTGACTTGATTGGTTTCTGATAAAAACTTGTGAAATTTACAGAGAAATCTGAAGAAAAGAAGGCATCTGTTTGTGTTTTGGATACAAAGAGAGAGGGGAGGGGGGGCCCTAGTGTTTGTCTGTTTGGTTGACTGATCATGGCTGTTGCCGAGAATGCTGGGGTTAGGAATGGAACTACTGGTCAAAACTTTGACACCACTGTAGTGTCATCAGAGACGAAAGATCTTGAGAGATCATCATCAAAACCCAGAAATGAACCAGTGGTGGTTAACAACACTAAAGACTCAAACTTTCAAGGCCAAAACAATGATCATCAGAGTATTAATGGCATATCTGGTGAGACCGGGGGTTTAAGCAATGGAAAGACTAATGGGACACAGATGCAAAATGGGTTTGATATGAACCAGTCTGGTGGCTATGGGGATGATCAGATTCATCATCAAAGGGCTAAATCTAACGGGGTTAATGATATGAATGATTTGGTGGAGATGCTGTCAAAGCTGAATCCTATGGCTGAAGAGTTTGTGCCTCCCTCACTGGCTAATCATCCTGGATTTTTTGGTAACGGCTTTGGCTTTAATGCTAACAATTTTATAGTGCAAACTAATAATGGGATTGCCAATGGACAGACTAATAGAAGGGTATGTGTTATTTTCCTCTTGTTTCTTGTTTTTTTGGTTGTTGTCATGTGATTGCGGATAAAATGGGTACTTTTTTCTGTTTTGACTGTTGCTTTTTTGTGGTTGCTGCTGAAATGGAATAGACTGATTAGAGTTTGTTGCTTTTATTTATCTCTGCTAATTTTGGTTACAGAAGAAGAACAGCTATAATCAAGGGAGGCGAAGGATGAACAACAGGACAAGTATGGCTCAGCGAGATGAGATAATCAGGAGGACCGTATATGTTTCAGACATTGATCAACAGGTAAGAAGTTGCATTTGGCTCTGGTATTATCTTCCCCATTTAGATTTTTTTGCTTCATTGTTGTTTGTATGTTGATTTTGGGATCATTGTTTCCATGTGATGGTATATAGGTTACTGAAGAGCAACTTGCAGGTCTCTTTATTCATTGCGGACAGGTATATGGCCATGGTCTTGTTTTCTCTCACATGTGCCTTTTTCATTTTGTTAACTGCTGATAGCGGATTGTGTTTCTTATTGATTTCCTCTCGTTTTCTTGGACAAAGGTTGTTGACTGTCGTATATGTGGTGACCCTAACTCTGTTCTCCGTTTTGCCTTCGTCGAGTTTACTGATGAAGGTAATTTCAAAAGCTCACATATCTTTTTTTCCTCAGTGGATGAGCGTAGCTATCTAAGAATTAAATGTGCTTGCAGAAGGTGCAAGGACTGCATTAAGTTTGTCAGGGACTGTTCTTGGATTTTACCCGCTAAGAGTGCTGCCATCAAAAACTGCAATTGCACCGGTTAACCCAACATTTTTGCCAAGGGTGAGGACTCTCTCGGGTGCAATGGATGGGTTTTTTCAATAACCAATCATCACTTTAGAAAACTGATCAATTGAATGGTGCCTGTCTTAAATTTCTCATTGATTACCTTGCTGACATTATCATGATCCTCAGTCTGAAGATGAGCGTGAGATGTGTGCAAGGACTGTTTATTGTACAAATATTGACAAAAAGGTAATATTGGAAGATACATGATGTGTGCTAATGTTCTTAAGAGCTATATCTGGAACATGTTTCCTAATTTATTTAATTTCTATGAATGTAGATTACCCAGGCAGATGTCAGGCTCTTCTTTGAATCCTTTTGCGGAGAGGTTTGTAGTGGGATGTATAACAAAATTGCAGACATTGCCTGTCCTTGATTGCGGACCATTCCTTATTGGACATTTTGTTTTTAATAGGTTCATCGCTTGAGGCTCCTGGGAGATTATCATCATTCAACCCGCATAGCTTTTGTTGAGTTCGCAGTGGTAATTACCCATTTACTCTTGATCTTTGTTTTCTGGCTTTTTAGCATCCATATGTTGCTGGTTTTATATACATGCCATTTCTCACGTGTCTTGTTAACTTCTACTACTTTAGAACCATTCATTATGTAGAGTTGTTTTTGCAATCACATTTGGCCTGAATTACTCTATGTTCTTAGACATTTGCTTTTCTTCACTATTGGGCCCGCCTGATTTTCCAGAATTTTGTCCAAAAAGCATGTTTTGTTATTTTTTTTCCTTGTCAAAACAATCTCTCTTTTGTTTTGCTATTGTTTGTGCATATTCATAGCATTCAGATCTGGATCAAACTTCCTAATGTTTAATCAGGGCTTCTCATTTTGGAAATTTTCAGATGTTGCAACATTTTTTTAGAGGTTGCATATGAACCACATATTGAGCTTCTAAATGAGAGATGTTCATGCTATGTTGGAATTGACATTTAAAGGATTACAAGAAACACTACTTTTGATGTTAGAATTATATGGGGTTTTTGGAGAACTTTAATTTTAACCTGAGCTGCAGCAGATCAGAAACTCTAGTCAAATTTCCTTTTTGTGGTTCACTGAGGATTCTGTACCTGCTCAAAACCATATAATAATAGTTAAGACATTGATTGTGGTATCAAATAAGTTCATTCATAAACCGATTGTGGAAAATGCAATTGGGTTTGATAGATTTAAAGTTTCGATTAGATTTCCAATGTAGTAGTTGTTGGTGTTCAGGTTACTAATGCTGGCTTGGGTGCAATTAAAGGTTTGGGGTTAGTGAGTAGGAAATATTGAGGCTTCCCTTTTGTTGAATCATGAGTCACTTGTAAATAAAATCATGTTTTATGAGTCCATTCAGTCTTGACCACGCACCCTTTTGGTTGTCCTTCTATGTTCTTCTATGTCATTCTATGTATAGGTGGGCATTAAAGAAGTTAGGGTGGGAAAATATATGGCTGTGAATGTTGCAGACATTGCTTTCTTTGGGTGTGAAACCTGGTCCTCATATCACCATTTTTGGATCTGTTTTCTTTAGTGTCAGTCTTGGAGTTGGTTAATGTTGATTGATTTCTCGTTTTGGAACATTGTGTACCATGGGTGTGAAACCTGGTCATAGACCATCCCTTCACTCTGCTTTCTTTGGTTGTGAAACATGTCTTTGCATCATATCACTATTTTCGATGTCTTTCTCCAGTGTCTGTCTCAGAGTTGATTGAGATTTCACCTTTCGGAATTTTGTGAATCATGATAATTGCACTGGTGTAGAACTTAATTTGAATCAATACCATTTAGGAGAATTGATGAGGTGGAGATCTAGTGGTGGTGTTGATTTGAAATTGAAGTTGAGACTTGAGACTCCTTTAGAATGAGGCACGCTATCAACATTGCCTTTATTTAGTAAGAAGATGAAATGCTGAAAACATTGTGATTAAGAGACTAATTTAATGTTGTCTATAGTGTCTCTGGATAGATTTGTATAGAGGTGTCAATTCTACAACATTGGGAAGTGCCATCCCATTTGACTTTAGGGGACCCTGAGTCTGTGTTTGCGCGCACTTGTGATTGAGTTGGATGGTTAGAGTACTTCATTTTAGGCAGAAATTGTTTGTGAGGCATTGTCAATCTTCTACTTTATTAGGAATGCTTAGTTTGTCTTGGTTTGCACTTAGTCCATAAACTACCACTCACTTTTCTTGGCTCCTTTAATCTAGTTTGTTTTGTTTCACTTCTCACTAGTCCTAAAATTCTTCATTTTGTCTTCGCACCTTTAGAATTAGCCCATCACCTCATCCCCCAACCTAACCCTTTCCCAGGCAATAGTTTTAAGCTTCGATAATTAATTAGTTATCCATAAAAATCTTAGTTTCTCCACACTTTTATATTCAAAGATAATATAAGCTTGCATGATTCTGGCCTTTGGGTGCTCCAGGGATCAAGCGCATGTTTACCTGGGGAAAGCAGTTCCGTTTCCACACTCGGCAAGTTCATTAGGACTGATCTTGTATTCCCCAACCAAAAACCTGGTCATGCGCACATGAAAATATTTTGGTCTCATTATCGTATTGGATGGATCTAAAAGTAGTCAGGTCTCATTATTGTATTGGATCTCTGTGCTCCATCCAGGTCTATAGAATCATACCTTTTTCCAAAACATCATCCACACAGCTTCCTGATGTTTTGGCTACAGCCACTGGGTTTATAAACTTGGAGGGATGTCTAGTGAAATGCACATATTGTTGAACATTATCACACACACGCACATGCGCGCGCGCACACACCATATGGTTGATGGAGCTTGCTTCCACAGTGGAACACTATGTGAAGTCATAGCCTCAGCTCATTATTTTGACAATATAGAAGTTAGGTCAAAGATGTTCAGGCTGGAAACTGTTTAGGCATGACTATTTGGAAAATGCAATTGCTGTTGGTTAGTTTTCAAAATGCTGGTCTGGGCTTGATTTTGTGGACCTGTGAGTTTAATTGGGTACTATGCAATAAGAATGTCTATAATGCTGCTCTTTCAACTCTTGCAGGCAGAGAGTGCAATTGCAGCTCTTAACTGCAGTGGTGCAGTTCTGGGATCGTTGCCAATAAGGTAACCTGTCGGATATCATTGTACCAACTGGCTGTTCACTTTCTCCATTTCTCTTACAAATTGTTCCTTGTAATTTTTTGTGTCTATAACGATCATTTGTTCTATACATGCAGGGTGAGCCCTTCAAAGACACCTGTTCGGCCTCGCCTCCCCCGTCCACCTTTCAACTGAATCATCCCTAGTGCTTCCTGATCTGATCAACTGCTGATAGATATATTAATATATACACATGTAGATTACTGAAATCTTTTGAAGGTGCTTGTGGCATCTATATCTATCCTAGCATGTTAGCCCTGTATCTTTGTTACCTATAGGGGGTCGTTTATGGTTTTCTCTGCAGACTAGAGTTGGATGGGGTTTCAAGGATATGAATGGCTTTATTTATGCTGCATGTCATGATGAATTTCTTGAGAACTCATACCATGGGAATATTTCTTTTCAATTGAGATGGATTCCTTCACAGTTTTCTCCTCCTCCTCTTACTTTTGGAGTAGTTTTGGGTTTCTTTTCTTGGCCACTGCCCCAAGTGATGGAAGTGTTTGGCATCGCTATTAGGTTTCTGGTTCTGGTTGGTTAAGTTTGGTTCTTGTTTCATTTGATTATGATGACATGTTTTTTTCCCTTCAAAATCACATCATTAAAAATTACAAAAGTTTACTAAAGCAGCATTGCTGACTTGGTGCATATATTAGAATAATTTTTAATATATTTCATGGGAAAGTCACGGGTTGGGTTCATTGGACTTTGTAGCCTTTTCTAACGAGGAGAGGGTAAAGTTGACAAAAAATAATTGATATTTCACCAACTGCAGAGAGAAGTGAGAGGTTGGCCTCTGGCAGGCTCTGAAGGGGCAATGAATATCTATAAAAAATCGTGTTAGCTCACGTAATGCTTGCCATGACCACTTTGTCTATTCATTTTCATGAGCTTCGCAACACCTTGAGGTTTCAAACCAAAGCTTGGAATGCTAGCAAAACACACGAGGAGGAGGATTAGAGAGAATTCTAATCTTTGTAACACACTATGCCACTATAGAGATGGATCACATCCAATCGTGAGAGAATCTGTAGATTTTTTTGTCGGGAGCGATTCATCCTTCTTATATACATCATTAAGAAACAATGTTTGTTTTTGCAGATTATTTATATGTTTAGATTATTTTATTAAAACAATCAAATGACAATTATTCTTGGGATTCAAAAAATCAAAAGCTAATTACAAGGGTATTTTTTATCTTTTTATTATTCTTGGATTTTGACAGGGATAACTTGGTAATCTTATGTTTAAAGACATTATTAAAAAAATTCACATGCACATGTTAGGATAACTTGATAATCTTATGTTTAAAGACATTATTAAAAAAAATCACATGCACATGTTAGTGTGTGATGGCCTTGGCGTCATTCAAGTGGGGCTTGAGAGCTCATACAACAACCAAAATCCTGCTTCCACTGCAGTGTTAGAAGTGGTGCGTTGTTCTCTTTCAGCCGTGTGATACGTGTTCAGGAGTGTGACATGTGCTCATAGAGAAGGTTTAGTTGGTCTGCGATGAATTTTTTTCCCTTCTCATTCCCTAGAAAATCATGTCTTAACTTAAAAAAAAAACAATTGTGTCCTCTAGTATGTAATCTTATCGATTTTCATCTATTTCCTTTTAATTATTGTTTATTTGGCTTTTGAACCTTTTTGAAGTTTGGATTTTGTTTAAATTTATCATTTGGCATTTTATTCAATTTGATTTTTTTATTCAGTTTGGTCCCTCTACTTCTAATTTCTCTATTTCTATGCTTTTATACTTTTCTTGGTTATTTTTTTCTTGCATTTTCATTTTATTGCATTTGTTTATTAATTTGTTTTTGGTCCTCATTCTTTTGTTTACTATATTCTTATCATTTTCTTGATTTTTTTTTTTTTTGTCTCTCAATATTTAATTTCATTTGGTTTTCTATCTAGTTTTGGTCTTAATTCTTTTAATTTTTTTCTTCTTTTCTTAGTTTTTTTTTAAAAAAATTTAGCCCCTAATAATCTTCTTTTATTTTTAATACTATTTTTGGTTAGCATTGTTTAGGCTTTAAATTGTTTTACTATCAAATATTTTACTTTGCCATTTTTTTTTATGGTTTCCTCTAACATGACAGTCCTTTATTAAAAATTAATTTTTTATTTTAAAAAATTCATCATTTGCCATTTATTTATTAACCTCTTAACTTCATTATTTGTTGTGCTTTTCTTTCTATTAAGTTATCATGATCTCACATCACAGGTAATAGATTAGTCATGTTAATTATGGTTGCCTTCAATTTTTTTTTTTCTCAGTTTGTTTTTATGATTTTTTTTTTTATAATTTCATACTTTGATGTTAAATTATTGGTTCTTGAGTTACATGATTTTTTGACCTTTCTTTCTTTCAGGAGGGTGGACATGGAATTTTATTTTCCTCTATTTTTTATGATTTTTTTCTTCAATTTCATCATTTTGCAATAAATTATTGGCCCTTGAACTTTGTTATTTTTTTACTTTTTTTTGTTTGGTTATTCGGAGAGCAGGTTAGTAAAGTTAACCCGGCTTCGCTCAGGGTTTTTTTGACATATTGAACTTTGGTTTTTTTACTATGTCATTATTTTGAAATTTTTTTTTATTCCAATCTCATATTGCGGGTTGTTGATTCATCAAGTTATTCCAAATTGGCTCGGGTTTTTTTTTTTTTTTTGCTTTATATATTTTTTTTTATGTTTTTTCTTCTTTGACATTATATTATTAGTCCTTGAACTTTTACAATTTCTTTTTGTTTTTTTTGCAAGTTTTTTTGGTCTCATATCCTGGATCATATTTTCAATTAATTTAATTTGGGTTATCTCAAATTACCATCATCTAAATATTTTTTTTATTTTTGAAAAACATTTGGCCCGGCTGCTGCGTAGCATTGGCCACATATCTAGTATTTTTTTAATCATTCTCATTTAAGGAATGAGGCTGTGCCTTGGGCTTGAGGGTTAACATATCCTTAAACCATGAATCTTTTCTATGATTTCAATATCTGTGAACCCTGCATGTTGGGTTTGTTTTACAAGGCTTGTAAATGTTGAATCTAAGGGCTAGAAGTTCACCATGTTTCCTAAGTTTTGACAATGGGGAAAGAATCGAAAACCTAAGTTTTCAGGGCAAGCAAAAGCCCAGCAACTCTTCTCAGCGTCTGGTTGGCTGACTAAAATGGTCTCAATCAAGAGCTGAAAGCAATATTGTGTGTGAGCTCATGTTTCATAAATTTCTTACAAAAATTAACACACACTAGTTATGTAAAACACAGTTGATCAGAAATAGTTGATGGCCAAGCCATCCAATCTTTTTATTTTGATCTCAACTCAACCAAATGTAATTTTAATGCAATAGGATTCATGGATGCAAACATGATTGAATTCTATATAAACTTTCAATTCCCATTTCATGTCAGAAAGGAAATCTTTTGAACCAGAAGTGAAAACACAACTGTGCTAAACCATCATCGAGAGACAAAATGCGCAGCAGTATCCATGCTTGATCAAAATTCTGACGATCCTGTATGATGGTGTGTGTCTTGAAGAGGTAAACTATACAGAACCTGTAAAAGTTTCTCTTCTTTCTATGGAATCTATTCTGTTACACCCTGCTGACTCTGAGATGGTGTGAACTAATAATGTTGTTATAATCAAGCCTATTTCTTCTGTTCAGATACAGTTCCTGGCACTCTCATTGCTGTTTGTTCTGCTGCCGCTGCAGGTCTTGCTTCTGCGTACATATCATGAGTTCCAATTCGGGGAAACAACAACACAAATAGTAATAACACAAAATTTCTCAAGACACTTAACTGGTAATAGGTAGTGAGGAGGAAGCTGAAGTAGGATTCGATAAGGTCCCAAGAGCATTGTGTTGCTGAGAGTTGTGCATCATTTTTGGGTTGTTTTGTCCATGTTGAGCATAGAGTGGATAGTAATTCATGTAGACACCAGGGGAACCTGGTGCCGCGGCGGCGGGGTAATAGAATGGAAACTGTTTCCCTCCGTATGCGTTGTAAGAATTATTCTGCAAGACAAAAAAAAAAAAAACTTGGTGGGCAATCAAAACCTGTACACGCTTCTGCCTGAGGCATTTATCAGTGAGCTATCTCAGAAAAACTAACCATTGCATAAGTGTTCTGTGGGTGGATAGGATACCTGAAAGGTAAGGGGCAAGAAAATTAGAAGACAATTAAGTATTTCGACAATTCTTTTCAAATAAGATAGTTTCTTTACCCAAAAACTGAATAAGGAAATGCATATTGAGGTATTTGTTGATTGAAGTACGCGGAAGGGCCATGAGTGTTTAATGGTGTCACGGATCTTGATGCTGCAGGTCCAAGTTTATCAGTTCCTGCAGCTTTAAGGAAAAAGGGACAAAAAAACAAGGATTAGAATAAAAATCACCAACATGGAATCAAGACATAAACCAGAATTTAGAACTTCCACCTAGTGGCAAGCAATCATGGACCAGAAGCAGTTAATTATACCTTTCTTCTGTGGACCAAAGGCTGCAAGATTGCAGTTGGCTCTCCTTCCATCAATAACAGGATATGGATTTTGACAAGCTCTTGTTGCTGAACCAGGATCACTGAAAGTTACCTAAGAAGCACACACATGACAAAACTATAGTGAATCACATACATGATCATGCCTAATCTGCAGAAAACTTTGCTAAAAACAGCAGGGCTAGCTTACAAAGCCATATCCTTTTGATCTTCCTGTGCTCCTATCAATGATCACAACTGCTTCTTTGATCTCCCCAAACTGCTCAAAATACCTGTGTAAAGAATCACTTCTAGTCTCCCACGGCAATCCTCCAACAAAAATCTTGGTGTAAGTTGTGCCACGAGTGAATTCTGAAACACTATTAGTTCCATTGATCACCATCTTGTTTTCCATGATCTCTTGAGACATCCCAATTCAGAAACACTAAATCCGAACTGCCACAAGCTGCTACAAGAACTAAACAAAGAACTAGCTATATGATCCTCCCCCAGATGCCAAAATATGGTGAAAAAGAGCCATAAAGTTGGAAAGAACAGTCTGATCAACCAAAATCAATACCAAAACACTACTTTAATCCACACCCTGCCTTTTCTGCCACCTGTTTCTATATATAAAAAACTAGTCTGTCAGGTGGTCTTGGATTCCCCAACAAAGATACTCTTAACAAGAAAACAGTTAACTGTTTAGAAAATAAAAAGTTGTAGGCTCAAAAGAAAACGAAAAACATGAGAAAACCCTAAGCACATAAGCAATATACATTTTTTTTTTGTGTGCAGACTAATATGGATAGATAGAGAAGAAGAAGAAGAGATGAGTGCAGATGTTTAGGAAATTTCCAAAGTAATAAAAAACAAAATTTTTGTTTCCTTTCTTTGAAACATACTTTAATGGGTCCAAAGTTTCTGTGCCCTAAGGTATCTTACTTCCTACCTCCCTACCAACTGTTCCTAGTTTTTCTTCCTCGCTAAGTCTTCAAGAGTGGGACCATGAAGAGATAAACCCTTTCATTTCCATTTATTTCAGGGAAGATTAATTTAATTAGCCACTTGCCCTTAATTTATACATTGATGGTGCCAGGGCTTTAAAAATGTGAAAATGATTTATGACCTAGGTGTCCCACGCAGTGATCTATGATCATGGAAGAAGACTTTTTGTAGCATAAATATTCAAGGTGGTAATCATGGTGGTATTGTAGATTATTTATTACAAGTAGAAAAGGCAGCATGGATGCTTTGTCCGATAGTGGACCATTTAGAGATGAAGATAAATCAAGACAATTATTCTAACGGAAAAATCAAGATTTTGTTTCATTTTCCAATGATAGAGAAGGAGAAAATGTCCCTGCTTTGATTGTGCTGTGTATGGTCAAACCTTACTCTCTTGTTGTCTTCTTTAATCGCAACTTTTCATGTTTTAGTTTCGATGGTATTTGGTGGGGGGAACCGAGAGTTACGCCGCTGGGCTAAACTATTTTTTTTTAAAGGTTTTATAGACATGTTTTGAAGAAGAAGAAGAAGAAAAAGTGATTCAAGTAAGACAGCTGAATAATTAATTTTAGTTTGATTAAATGATAAAAATTAAATAACGACAACACATAGATAAAAAAAAAAGTGATTATAATAACATGAAAAATAAACATCTTTCCAAAAGGGAATAAACAAAATTGGATAAAAAACTTCCTAAAAAAATTGGTTGAAGTCAACTTAAGTTGGTGTTACAAACATGTGAATTTGAGAAATGCAAAATAGTAATTAAAAAATAAGGATTAAAATTAAAATAAAAAATAAATTTTATTTTTTTATTAAAGAATGAAATTAAAAAGAAAAAAAATAATTTAACAAAAGGATAACAAAATTAAAACAATAAAAAGAATAAGGATCAAAGTTGAAATAAAAATAATTTTTTTTATTGAAGGGAGAAATTGAAAAGAAAAATCAATTCAACAAAAGAACTATAAGAAAAAAATAAGGAGGACTAAATTGAAAAAAATAAAATATCCCAAATTGGGATTGAATGATTAAATTGAAAACAAATCAAAATCTTACAAAAATAGCAAAAAACAAAAAATAAAAATAAAAAGAATATAGACCTAAATGGCAATACCTATGACTTTGAGAACAATTCTAAAATTTTACATGGCTAGCATGAGTTTTGAAAAGATGATAGAGAAAATAGAAAGAAACAAAGCATCACTGGTAATAAACCACTGATCGCAAGTACTGTCCTAAAAGAAAACAAACATCACATCACTTATAAATACATGTTGGAAGGGAGATTTTGGCTAGCGGGAGGCGCTGCATTCATTACTTGAAGGGCACGAGCACCTCCCACATGTTGACATGTGTAAGTACAAGCACCTCAAACATGTTGGCGCGTGTGTTGTGTGTGTGTATTAAAAAAAAAACCATTGTGAAAATATAAAAAAATCTCAATTTTAAATTTTCTATTTTCAAGGGCGCTTCATTAACTTGAAAATAACTTAAAAACTATTGTGAAAATATGAAAAAGCTCTTTGTCGCTGATTTTAAATTTTTTTTTTTCAAAGGCATTCTAGTCATTTCACTATATATTTTTTTATTTATTCAAATACTAAATTTTCCCATTAATATGAGAATTAAAAAAAAAACCATTATGAAAAATATAAAAATCCCCTTAATGCTAATTTTAAATTTTTTGCCTTTAATGATGTTTTAGTAATTTCACTATACTTTTTGTTTTTGTTTTTTTATATATATTTATTAAAATACCAAGTTGCTTATCAGCTGACCTGATAATAACAAAAAAATTATTATGAAAATAAAAAAAAAAGTTCCTTGATGTCAATTTTAATTTTTTTTTTATCTTTCAATAGTATTTTGGGAATTTCACTTATGCTTTTTGAAATGGAAAAAACTTGTTTGTTTCCAATTAATTTAATAATAACTAATTAGTCTTATAAAAAAAAATCTCAATTCCCTTCATAACTAATTTTAAATTTTTTGGTGAGGAGCAAAACTACACGAACATTTTTTCAATAAATAATTTTTTCATTTATAATCTTACAATGTTTCCTCTTCTGTTTTAGCTTTTGTTATTGGTGGTTAATCTTGATTTTTCAGATTTAGAGTTTTGAAAAGGGAAATAAACCAATCTTATAACCAAACCAATCTGCCTACATGTAAAACTTATATTTCGAGCATGTTGTCGGAATTCCTAGCTTAGATGAATGCATATGTTCAGCATAGGTTGAAAATAACTTTGCCAAAAGTAATTAATCATAGAATTCTGCTTACTATATACAAAAATAGAGTTTTATAAAACAATGCATAGTGCAATAAAGGCAGCACGAAAATAATAGTAGCAAGAAGGATTTACTAGCATAATATTTAATTATAATATCTTGATTCATACCAAATAATCTTGCCAATAATCATATAAAGTTTTTAAATAATTCACACTCGACCATTTATTCCAAAACAAATTCGTGAGACCCCATCCATGGTGGAGCTAGAAATTTAATATACGGGGAGAAAAAAATTAACAAACTCTAAAAGAAAAGTAACACAAGTAATTAAGCTCATTTATACAGGAATTAAATTTCTTTCAATTAAAAAAACCAATTGAACCCACAAAATATAGATGAGGAGATCTTGCTAAAACCAAATAGCTGTAAAAGTAATAATGGGAAAATTTAATTGTTAATTTAAAGATCGGTAAGATTAATTAAGGTGCATATAAACTGGTCTGAATAGTTATGTTAATAAAAAAAATTAATGAAAAAATTTTGAAACACTAAAAGAGATACAAATAATTACTTTTTTTCATAGTATTTTATTGCAATGATGAAATAATTGACATTTTTTTTGAGTTCAAAATATTGTTGAGTATCAAATATTTCACCTAAAAAAAATAATACTCTAATAGATATCTCAAGTGTAATTGTTATCATTCTATAAAATTCACGGGATATAATTTATTTGCAGATACTATCAATAATTTTTCTTTGCATTTATATCTAGGGATTCTTTTTTTGACAAAGAAAGTTGTCATTCATTACCAATAATGCATATATTTAAGGGGAAAAAACATTCTAGAGGGAGGGGGAGCTGCATCCAGTTTAGCCTCTTGTCTTGATGATGAGACTATAATAGTAATATGATTTACATAAAATTTTGATACAATTTGTTTATATGTATTTCATTACCTTAGATTATTTTTAAGGATTTTATGGTTTTTATTTTTTCTTTACAAATTCTCATTGTTAATTATGTTAGTTTAACATATTATTTCAATTGTTATCTTTTACTAATTATAGGGTTGGTAATGAATTGTGTTGAAATATTATGTTACATTTTTCTCACTTTGTTTTTAAAGTCAGTTAATGTAATTAATTCAACTATTCAAGCATACTTAAGATCAGTCGAAGAATAAAAATATATAGAGGATGAAGATTAAAAAAAAAAAAACTACTAGATCATATCACGTTGGATAAATACAGGGATGATAATAGGAATTCAAGATTCAAGTTTCTCAATATTATTCTATTTATATTATAAATAAATAATTTTCATATTTTATTTTTAAAATTTTGAACATCCATATGAATATTTATTTTCTATGAAAAACCTATATCCATGCAGTTTGGAGTATCATTGAATTATTTTCCCTAGATAAATGTCGTTTTTCGGATCCATCGGATCGGGCCGAATTGCGATGGATACAGTCTTGGTCATAGCCCAAACACATGCTGGAAAGCTGGACACTTGTATACGGACGAAGACAACATAACTAACGTTAACCCAGTTCTGTTTCTCAAAGCACCAAGCCTCTTTCCCTGTCTCTCACCCTTTAGCGATTGCGTTTACAGAGAGGTTTGGCGAAGACAAAATGGAAGAGATTGAAAAAGGCAGCAAAGGAGGCAGTGAGGAGAGATGGAAAGGAGCTGTTGACAATCTAACAGAGATGACATCAAATCTTGATTCTCTTCAAAAGTTACTTATTAAAAAAGCTGTCTTTGTTGACGACGAAACCTTCTCCAAAGCCTCCCTCACTTCTGAACAAGCCCGCACTATCAAGGTATTGATCTGGGATCTTCCTATTTCGTGCAATCTTGATCGGATTGTTGTTAAATCATGATTCTTTACGTTGGTTTCTTCCGTTTGTCATGATCTTTGACCAGTTTCATAATCTGGGTTTTGCAAAGATAGTCCCCCCCCCCTCCATTTGTAGGTTTTCTGATGTAATGAATGCTTCGTTTATTTGACTATGAGTGTAAGAGTAGAATTACTGGATTTCTCCTGAACTTGTACAGTGTTGGCAATTTAAGTGAAAGTTTTCAAATGTTCTTGCTAGTTCATTCATTAGGGCACTTTGTTTGACCATTTGGAGTAAAAAAAGAGATAATTAATTTTGAATCCAAATTTCTTTGGACACCAAAATGTAACTGTTTACAGATATTTAACAAATGAAGTTATATGCGAAACGAAAATCTTTGCTAATAAATTTGACACTTACATCATGGGCTTGCAACCTGTTGGATCATGCCTGTATAAAGCTTTTGTCTAGTGATTGAGATTTCAAGCTAGTGATGCTGGTTTGCTATTGTGTATACTTACCTCATATGCCCAATCAACATGCATCTAGAATTTATTACTGGGTAAGTTTATAAGTAGAGTTGATTACTCCTAGGTTTGTAGCATGCTGTTTGATACTGTCTTTGTATCATGTGCAATCTTTTCTCTTGTTGCCTTAATGTCTGAGTTTTCCTTTTCTTTTTATCAAGGCAGCATCAAAATCATATACAGGCTATCTGTTGTGTGTAGGTTCTTGAACAACGGGTAGAGACTTTGGAAAGGGGACTTGATGCTGCCATCTCAGCTGCTGCTCGTGCTCGTGCAGAAAAGCGACAAGCAGAGGCAGCACAAAGGGCTGCTGAATTACGTGCACAAGAGATAACAAGAGAACTTGAGAACACCACAAGTATGTATGCCAGCTCTTCTTTTCAATACCCCTGGATGTCCAGTCAAATACTGCGCGCTGAGCCAGCCTTGTGCCTTGGCCTGAATTGACTTTTAATATAATGTAACCATATATCCCTATACGTGTATTGGCTACTCATATGCGATTTCTATTTTCAAATTTAGAGGGGGTCTTGCCTGTCTATTAGCACGGGAGGCATGGCCAAGAAGCTGCCAGCTGACTGCCCCCTTCCACTTGGCCCTTGAAAGAAAAATTAGGAAAAGTTAGCTTCATTCCCAGGTCAATCTGAATATCTGTGTGATGCAGCCAGCAAGAGTAGCATTTGTTTTCCTATTTGATTCTAAAGCTCAGGAAGGTTTTTGTGATTAATTCGCCGGGGCACTACTGTAGTTTTCAGATTTCTGGAAATTGTAGGTCTAGATTTCTAATTTAAAGTTCAGTAGCCTTCGGATTTTTTGGTTTGGTTTGGTTTTTCCTATTCTAAATAGGAACTATAGTGTTTTCTTATAAACAAGTTTAAATCTTTATTACACGAGGAGTACTAAAACATCAATGTATAGCTATGACATCTTTGGATAAGGACAAAAGGCCATATTTTCATAGAATTGCCAACACTTATGCTCTTGTGATTGAGTGATGCAATCAATTTTTGGTGCGAGTCCTAAGAACCATAGTTGAGATGATTAGGTCTCTCCCTCTAGGTGTAATTCCTAGAATCTGTACTAGTGTAAAGCTCAGTCTTTTACTTTCATCCGCGATTAAATTTCAAACCCGAAATCCTTTTCTTATTGGGTTTGCCCTAAAATGCCAATTTTCCAAACCCCAGCCCACCTTAATACACTTATGGGACAAAAAATCAAATCTGTTTTGTGTTTTCTACTGACAGTATTTATAATTCTCCTATGTGCTTCAAAGCAGAAACCCAAAGCATGGAAACATTTTTTTGTCTGGAATTTAGATTGTCAAGAATTTGCAATTGCATCATGGCATTCCAAATTTGAAGTCGAAGATATAAGTGCAATGCTATCTGTTATCATGGTCAGTAAAATGCTAAGCAGTGTATGAGAAATGGATTGATGAAGGAGTGGAAGTAATAACAGAGTGGTAATTGAATATGATTTAAAGTGCTCACGTGGATGGTTTATTTGTTAGCTTGAAAGTACTCTCTGCGGTTGAGACAGAGAGGGTCTATATTGAGGATTACTGGAGTCTATGCAGTGCAAGCAAGGTGACAGGTGGAATTGGTTTAGGAAAAGATTGGAGCTCACCAAGCCAAAGCTAAGATACCCCATCAATCTAAGATTAATTGGAGGATTCTTCCACTAATATCTCATTTGATCGTCTTCGTCACCTGTGATAAAAATAATGTCATGATAGCCATGATAATAATTGAAAATAAACTAGTAATCTCTTCATCTGTATACATTAAAGGTTAATTTGTGCAAAAATCTGAACAATCACTCCATCAAAGTCCTACCTTATAGAGCCTAAGCAAAGCCATGTAATACAATCCTATGCTTACTGCTACTTGCAGCACTTGGGTGTTTTTTTATTAGTTGATACTCGAAATCAGTGGGAACTTCAATGTTTTTCATTCTAACCTGTTTCTGGACATGATGATTAATCCCTTCCTTTTCAATTTTTTTTTTGGCAATTACTATATTAAATCTTCACTTTGACAAAATTTTAAGTACAATGTTGCTCCCCTTTTGTGCAGAGGTATTTGAATTGCACATGGAAGAGTTGCGTGCAAAGCAAGACGAGATTTCAAAGCGTGATGGTGACATTAAACTTTTGGAAGCAATAATTCAGACGCTTGGTGGAAAGGATCCCATTCTTTGAATGGGTAAACATTTTTTTTCCTTCTATTATGTAGATGAAAGTGTTCTGTAAAATGCTCTGTTTACACTGTTCATGCCTGACAACAAAATGTTTAGGAACCTAAGAATGTGCCCTCTTTGATACAAACATTCATTTACTTTTCGGTGTAACTCGAGAAGACAATTTCAAAAGGTAATAGCATCCTCTGGTTACATGATAGTGGCTAATGTTTCAATCCATTCCTCCTTTAACCTGTTTCATTGCAGACGTGACTCAGGATCAGGTCTGATACTTTGATCTCAAGTTTCATAAATAACAGTAGTGATTTTTCCAGTTAAAACTGTATATGCTTTTTTCGTAACACCCTTAATTTCTCTTTCACAGTCAATGAGCTAATGCAGCAAATGCTACTTGAATTGGTCTGACAATTCAAAGATGGCCTAGTTCAACATTCAAGCATTATTTCCTACAGGAGACCATTTTGTTTAGTTAAGATTTGGAGCTATGAGTTTTCGATTGTGTTTGAATCGGCAACGACCATGATTCAGTGAATTTGCAACAGGGTATTTTAAGCCATGAGTGATGGACATTTGAAGATATATCAAAAGGAATTGTGGACTTTGTTTTAGATTGTTACAAGCTAACCAAGTTTCCTGCCATGCTTGTAAACTCAGCCAATAAACACACCAATGCAAGTTAACTATATAGGTTACAAGTATGAAACTAAAGAAAAGGAAAAATAAATCCAATCTGAGAAAAAAAAATCATAATTATAAAGTTAATATAGAATCCATCCAATATTAAGATTCCTACAATATGATTATTCTTTCCTCAACTACGTCTTATATTCCAAATGCTGTATACAATTGTGAGAAATAAAAATCCTGTAAACTCTCTGATCACAGCACGGATGGCTTCTTTTGAAGGAAAAAAAAGGATTGACTTAACTTGGGTTTGCAAAAGTGGACTCGAACATATCTAGATGGAGAACCAAAAGGAGTGGGAAGACTCAAATTTCAGGGTCTCACCTCACCTTCGTGTTCATTCCAATCTTTCATTCGATGACTAAGAAGACCTGGCTAGCCAGTGCCAAAATGGAGGTTGGATCTGGTGGAGGTGTCTGCTTCAGCTGAAGAGTCAATAGATTAATTAGCAAGTCAACCACTTTCAGTGATCTTATTATAGTTAATTAATCCTTAGTACTCTGTGGATTCTAGGAAGATTTTTGTCACCATCCTTCATTTTCCACCATGAGATGATGGCATTTTCTTGGTGGAGGCTCCTACAATACCTAGCAAGATCACTTCAAGCAAGTTTAGCTCTGAAGTTATGTCATCATTAAATTTTTACCACAAGCAGATTAGCAGTAGGAGCCTGTAAATTCTGCAACTCTACGTATAATCATCTCTTGCGTCACACTTGAGAATAAGTTCAGAAATGGATTATGAGTATGATCTTCCAAGCTCAACAAATTTGTTATTTCTTGGAGGAATTTTAGTTTACTCTAGAAATATTCATTTATCTCAAATTTCCCACTCCAAAACATCTTTGCAGAAGTTTCGTGTTGAAGTTCACAGAAATGATCCAATTGAACAAGATACACAACACGGATCGGATCTATACACGAGAAATAGGTTTTTTTACCAAATTAGTTTCTTAAATAATATAAATTATTGATGAAGTAGTTTAATTGACATTAGGAGAAATTCATTGAGATAGATATTTTAAAATGAATATGTTACCTTGACAAATATAATATTGAGATCACATAATCACTTGTGGCAAGCATCTTTCTAAAAGAACCAAGGGTGTGCAATATTGTTCATCATCAAATCGTGCCAGAAAATCTCCAGCTACGAGTTCTAGTAGTCAAGATTTCTTTTAAATGCCCTACCATGTTAAATCATCAGCCAACTTCCTGTTAGAACCACCATTATAATAGATATTTTGTTCACCAGATCCTTGATATTATGTGTCAACTGCATATTTGCATCAGCAAATGTTTGGTCTGTAATTATTGATTCAATTGGTGTACAAACTGATCAGTTTCAGAAAAAGACACAAATAATCTTCCTCTTATTTCTGTCTATATACGACCAAATCCAACATTATATGAACCACTAATCAAATGCTTAGAATGTAACAAGTGCAGATCTAAAAAAGATACGTACATGAAAATTATTAAATATTTTTTTTCCAGGTGTATTATAGTATCTTATATAAATATTTTAATATATATTTTTATATCAAGACCCGTACTACCTGTAAATTATTAAATATTTTTTCTTCATTGAGTTGGTTGAACTCATCCTTTCATTTTAATATTATTTCAGGTTCTTCTTTTCCGTTAACAGGTTCACCTTTAATTAAGAGTTCCTGCAATTTTTTTTTTATGTTGGTATGCCTTGCTTGTTTCTGCAGGATTTTTTTTTTATTTTTTGTGGTTTAATATCTTAGACACTCCATTATTACATTATTTTCATTCAAGTTTATATTATCATTTCAAATATTAGATTTTATTTAATGTAATAAGTATTTTGAATTATGAGTTGTTTTTATTGGTTTTGAGGAATATTTTGAAAGATTATATGAAACACTTTGAAATCCTTATATAGTTTGTTTTATGGTATGTATGTTCTGAGGCTTAACATAGGTTAGATGTCCTTATGACACCGCTCCTGCATTGCCGATTATGAACCTGATATTTGAGTCGTGAGACATTAGATCCCCTAATAAGTTGATCCAAATATAAATAAAAAATTTAAATAAAATAAGATTAAATAAATTAAACAATTTAATTTATTATCAATTCAACAATTGATTGACTTGTATTTGAAGATCAAGTATAATGCTTAGCAACTTGTCATGATCCTCTAAATATTAGAAAAGTTATAAGTGGTTTGACTTACCTTTTCATTAACTAGTTTTCCAGCGTAATTATTATCCTTCCATCAAGACTATTCTGATTTAGACATTATAGTATGAAGTATGTCTGCATTGTCAAATCATGTTAGTTCTCAACATTATAGTCATTGATTATTTGAATAAGATTTTGAAACTCTTTTCGAAACTCATTCAACCTTATCAAAGAATTTTACAATCAATATTATTTGAAAATAGATAAAATATATTTTTTAATTCACATAAGGTGATAAATCATCTCTCAATTACTCAAATATCTTTATATAGTTTATATTATACCCAATATCTACTTCTTTGTTACCCTTGATTAAGACCACGTATGGTTAGAATCAAAACATAATACTTCATATATAATATAACTTAATACTCTTAAGTACTCTAAGAATTACTTACACAACTATCACATGATTCTTTCTATAGTCATAGTTGATATCTCCATATAGAATTCTCTTGCAAGTCAGTTTGATATACAAGTCGTCTGACAAACATCATATTAATTCTAGGTATTATTCATACTTTAGTTTATGAGAGAAGTTGTTTCCTTTCATAAAGGAAGAGACATAATATATATCGATCTTAACAACTCTAATTAATATCCAGTCTTAATAAAACAATGACCAAGAACATTTAAGAACAATGATTCGATTCAATAAAAATCTTATAATTATAACAACTTTATATTTTTTTTTATAAAGTATTTTTACCCCGTAGACTATATTTTTACTCTAGTTCATTAATTAAATATTAGATTTATTAACCAAATATAAATAAATATTAAGGATAAAAAAAATCCTTTATTAATAATAATTATATTTTACATTAATAAATCAGTGCTACATGTATCCAAACGATTAACTATAAGATATATTCACTAACATTATGTTGTGCCACTTGTTTGCAGCACTGATTGTGTATTTGATATTGTGGTGTATTATGCTTTTTTAAAAGTATTTTTCACATAAAAATATATCATAATATTTTTTTTTTAATTTTTAACATTAATAAATAAAAGTTAATGTTTTTTTTAATATATTTTTTTAATGCACCTAAATACAGTTTCAAATGCAAAAATGGTGTCTAAATCTTACATTACATCATTTTACCAATTGTAAAATTGGTAACAAAGTGAGTTTATTATTTTTAATCTTCTGAAATCATTTTACATTTATCAATATTATTTTTTTAAAATAATTTCAAAGCTATATTTTTTACATCTGATATATTTTAAAAAATTATATTTTTTCGACCTTCACTTCTAGATGTATAAAATGAAAGGTAATGGCATAGAAGAAGAGCGAGACTAAAATTCCAACTTCCACTAACCGACCCTGTCTTGCATGCGTCTTGACAATTTTTATATCTATTTTGCCTTTCTTAAAAAAAAAAAAAAAACGTCCCATTGCTTCTCTTTTATCCTTTCTAAATTCAATTTTTCCATATCTCTCCCTTCATTGCATACAACAAAGTAGAGGAAATCCCTCTTCTCCTCTTGAAATCTTTTGAAACTTCCATGTCCATCTTTTCTTGGAGAAAAATGGGCAATTGTTTAGCTCATTGTGTTAGACCTCCCTTAATAGGTTCATGCATTAGAATTGCTGAAGCCAAGCAAGAGAAAGTTTTGCAGGTCGTGAAAACAGATGGAAAGGTTTTGGAATTCAGCACTCAAATTCTTGTGAGAGATCTCTTGGTGAACTTTTCTGGCTCGGGAATTGGGCTAACACAGGAAGGAATAGAGGAGCATCATCTGCCACCAGGTTACAAGTTAAACCTCGGAAATGTTTACTATCTTCTTCCTTCAGCTCCGGTGATTTCACCTGTGATTGACGGAGACGATCAAGCCAGTGGAGGTGTCAAGAGGATTAAAGTTGTTATCACAAAGCAACAGCTTCAACACCTTTTGACAAAGGAAATATCTGTTGAGGAGTTTCTGTTGGGCAGAGCGGAAAAAGTTCTTTCTCTTGATTCTCCAAGAAACTGGAAGCCATATCTGGAACCAATTCCTGAAGGGTCTGAGTAGATAGCTTCGGAATGTACACTTCAGGTACTGGATTTTCTCTTGTGTATCCAACAATTACGAAGTTACCATGCAGATGTACTTATTACTTAGCCAAAGATGGAGAAGATGTAAAAAGAAAAAAAGAGAAGCAATATAGAAAGAATTCTCCAGCAGAATCTTGAATGATTCTCATCTATTCTGTTCTCAACGTGTTCTTGCTGGATTAATTTCTTGAAATAGAAAGTAGGAGACGATTCTCTGATATATTCCTGCTATTTTCATGATGCAAGTTTATTACCTGAGAAATATTGGTTCATCTGGTCCACATGGCCCCCCTTTCCGCGTGCATGATTCACACCAATGCTGTGTTTGGTTAGTGTGGACAAAAATTAAAAAAAAAAAGACAGATACATGTTTTGGAGAAATTTTATCATTTCATAACAAGACATATCTCTTTTATCTGAACATTTGACATCGTTTTTTCTATATATTTGAAGATAATAACCAAACATTACCTAAAATTCTGATTTAGACCATCATGGGCAGTCCTCGATCAACTAGAGGCATATTGCAAAGTAATATTATCAAGTGGGGTGAAAATGAAACGAGCCTTAAAGATTGAACATTTTCAAGTGGGGTGAAAACTAAATGAAGGAAACTTTTAAGAGAAAATTGAACATTAATTACCAAGTCGTAGGTTGTCTTTCCTTCCAAGTTAAGGGACGAGAGAAGAATTGCATTATTGTCGGTTTTTCAAGACCTATCTAGCAAGTTGAAGGCTAGAGAATCTTCATCTACTAGACATTTGCGTAAACAATGTCCAAAAATGCAGGGGCAAACCAGAATGGTAACTCCTCTGCCCATCCCGCATTAGTTTGACTCTAGCTCGAATGGTTCCTTTCTTACTTTCGCAGAAATGTTTCAAGATTTGAGCATAAGAGATGATCAAGTGTTTCATAGTTGTTCATATTGTTTATACACTGAATGTAAATCTATATATACCAGATTCTTATGTAACATAGATGCGTGTGCATATCCGACATAAATATCCACATCAAATTTGACTATTTTTTTCTTAATTTCTTTTATATATTTAGAACTTCAGATTAATTGCTCCTGGTATCGGATATGGTTGTCCGAGGGAAGCAACATAGGCAATAATTGAGAAAGAGAAGAAGCAAGACATTACATCTTCAAATACAATACAAGGACTGAAAGTTCTTACAAAACAAAAGCACTATACATGGTACATACTTCCTATAAGATTTTTCACTGGATTTGTACATCAATGACCTTAGGTTCAACTTTGGTCTTAGGAATGTTAATGAATAGAACTCCATTTTTCAACTCAGCCTTGATCTTATCCTTTCCACAATTATCCGGCAGCCTAAGCCGGGTATCATAAGAGCTGACGCTGCTACGAGACCATGAATCATCGCCAGCTTCTTCCTTCTTGTGCTCTCCTTTAATAACAAGCACATCATCCTCGACCGAGACCTTGACATCCTCCTTAGACAGTCCTGGCATGTCGAACCTCATCTTGATCTCATGTTCCTCGTCTTTGATTTCCCATGGTACACGCACATCTCCTCCTGTCCTGTTCCTGCTGCTAGGAATTGTCAGTGCATCATCGAACAGTCGGTCCATTGTGTCCAGCATTTGACGCATTGTCCTCATTGGTGACAATGGATCCAACAAACCTGTGATTGAGGACAAGTTTCAAGTCATTTCAGATCGTTTTTGCCATTGCATATGTTCAACATTTATAAAAGATGGATGACTTTTACTATTAAAGAAAACTAAATAAATAGTAAAACTGAAAAGTCTTCACAACCAGGCCTGATCGAGCATATTTAAGATCGTTCGGAAAGGAGAGAAAAAAAGAAGAAGGAAAAACTACTTACCGAATGGGGAGACATCAACAACTAATTTCCGAGGCCTTCTCTCAACTGCTGTCCCTTGGTTGTTTCCTTGCTGATTGACATGCACGTCCACTGAAGTATCCTTGTGATCACCGGCAGCTTCTGCTCTCACCAAAGCCAACCTTGAAGGCTTAGCAGTACTCTTGCCAAAGCCACCCCTTGATGGAAACGACACTGAGCAAGGAGTTATTGGCTTAGTTGAAGGCACAACTTCGCCTTTGCTTGACAACAAAGGTGCAGATGACCAAGACAATATTGACGAAGCCATTGCTAAATTAAAAAAATATATATATGCACCAAGTGACAACCAAAGAAACTGTGGCTAGTGGAAGTGGCTGTGTACAATATAGTTTGCTTTTTTGATATGCTCTGATTAAGGAGCTTTGGATTGTGAATATATAGAGCTAGAGGGCAAAAGAGATAAGGGAAGTATGGAGAAGAGTCTTGAAAGTTTGAGAGTTCTCGAGCTAACTCAAAGAAACACCTAGAGTTTTGTCATCATCAAACATCATCCATACTAGATTTTCTACTTCGAGTCCTTTTTCTCATTCCTTCGGGAAACATCCTTGTACTTGCTGTACATGGGCAGGCTTTGTGGGATGTAACAGTGTCTGAATTGCAGCCCAATTGTCTTTTGTTTCATGATCCAAGCCCACATGATTTTAGACACCAGTGACATCTCTTTGAACTTGGATTCTTCACTTGTGGTTGTTTTTGAACAAAACCTTGGCTTTGGTACACAAGAAAATGGTGGTATTCTCAGTACAGTATCCTTCACTGGATTCTCTGTTTCCTATCAGGACAGCCTACTTTATGTACAGTAGATTCTCGCTGAATATATATATAGGATCCTAAACCCTAAACACTACAAAAGAAGTCTTGAATAGTAATCCGGCCATCCCATCTTCGGACAAACTCTCACAATTAATCATTTTGAAGAGCTGTATATAACCTATTCTTTTTGGCTAAACAAGCTATTATCTTAGTATTTTTTTTTTATATTTTCTCAAAATCAAAATCATTGTATAATTTTTATTTTTATTTTTATTTTTTATGATGAAAAACTTAGATACACACCCTTTGGGTGCCCATCAAGTACATTTCAAACAAATATATAGAACTTATTCGAACTCTTAAGAAAGGAGATACCAATATCTATAATTGTTAGAAAAATCAGGTAAGAAGGTAGGAATTGAAGCATGGTGGACTCCTACCGTAGGAGTTAACCCTATTTCAGACTTATATTACAATACTTTTGATATATATATATATATATATGCTAGTGTAGATATAATTTTAGAGGCTTCAAAAATAAATATTATAATCCTTTCTTGCTTTCATCAAAATGCCAGACATGCTAAGGGTAAAAGGGAAGCATCGACGGTAAACATGTTTTTAAAATTCAAAAAAACATCAAATCAAATAAAGGTAATTTGAATTGTCATTTTACATGACTTAAAACTAGGTCATATATACAGAGTTAACATTGAAGACATCCAGAAAGTGTCGACTGTCATTGTTCTTGAGCAGCAATCATGAATTCCAACCCAGTGAAATATCAATGAATCACAAGTAAATTTAACATGTCCCACATGAGGCAATCACCCTACAAAGATCAGAGAATCCAAGGCACTTAATATTTGAGCAGCTCATGGAGTCTTATAACTCACAAGTCCCTTTCCGTGTTTGTCACCATCTTTCCCATAACCAAAATCTCCATAAATAGCTTGGCAAAGTAAAAGAAAAAGAGAAGGCTGAGAGAGGATTTATAACTGTTTGACTGGTCCATGGATATGGGACAAACAGTATCTTTCAAGCTATAAACAAGGTCTACTTCCACTACTACTATTACCCTAATCCCTATACCCATACCCTAAACTAGGGTAGGTCTACATTTGAGTCCCCAAATTCTCCACAGCCAAATCCCAATATAGCTGGTCAAAAGGGCTCTTGCCAAACTGCCTAGAAAATGACCACAACAGCCCTGAAGATCCTCCTTGCTTCATCCCCATTGGAAGATCACTAGAACAAAACATATTGTTCTCCTCTTCTCCACAAATCCCAACTCCCCAAAATCAGAAATGTAATCATGTAGAAAGCAACCATGGTGGTAAATAAATAAATAAAACAAAGCAAAAGCACTGCCCGCTCCTCCTCTCTTTTCTTTCACTATAGGAAACACTATCCAGCTTTCAGCGTTCTCGAGGGAGTTAATTATAAATCAGACCCTATATTTTAACAAAATAAATCAATCCATCCTCAACATTTTAGGAATTCAATATTTAATCCCTGTATATTTAAAACCATTCTTTCCCACTTCATTTCCCTTTTCTTTCTCAGGAAATGCTTGGAAAAAGAAAACACTAGATACTAGGGGTGTTCAAAAAAAACCGAATAACCGAGAAAACCGAGAAAATTTAACCGAGAAAAACCGATTAAACCGATTTGTAAAACCATAAAATCTTGCCGGTTCGGTTCGGTTTCGGTTTTAAAACTGAAACCGATGAACCGAACCGAGCAATTAACCTAACCCTAACAAATTGCCCCGCCCTCCACTATCCATCTCAAAACTGATAACACAAAAAGCCGCCGCCCTCCACTTTCCATCTCAAAACTCAAAAGCTAAGTCATCCACCCACATCTCCATCTCTTTGGCTTCTCTTTTTATTTCTGTGCACCATCTTCATCTCTTCCGCGCAAGCTGAACAAAAACACACATCTCGATCTCCTTGGCTTCTCTTTTTATTTCTGTGCATCATCTTCATCTCTTCTGCACAACCCATATCTCTTCTGTGCAAGCCAAACAAAAATCAACATCTCCATCTCTTTGGCTTCTCTTTATTTCTACGCAAGCTGTCATCAAGATCTGGTTCGTCTTCTTGTTAAATGGGTAAAGAAGAATAGAGATAGTCAAAGTGCTTTTGATATTTAGTGTTGTTTGCATTGGCTGCTGAGCTAAAAAAAAAGCTTTCATAGCAAAAATTAATATTAATTTTATATGTGCAACTTTGGATAAAAGTGTGATTATAAGTTACAATCGGTGCTCATGGAGAAAGCTAGCCTCCACAATCTAGTTTGTCCTTTTCTTTTGTTTTGTAAATTTCTTTATCAACAAATATTCTTATTAATCGGGATGCTAAAACTTTTGAGGCTTTGCTTTGCTATATTTGCAGGATTTGAACAAGATTCTGGCTAAACCGAACTGAAAAAAAAACCCATATATGATAGGATTGGATTTCTCGGTTTTATGGAAAAAAAACCGAATTTCACCGAACCGAACTGGTCCGGTTTGAACCGGTTTTCGGTTCGGTTCGGTTTAAATTTTTCAAAATTTAAGTTACTCGGTTCGGTTGGTTTTTGTAGTCTGAACCGAACCGAACCGAACCGTGAACAGGTAGATACAATGGTAATGGTGCGGTTTTTTGGAACAAGAAGCTTATAAATTAAGCATGGTCAGTATTAGACAAAGAGCTATTTATTTAGTTTTGATATTATAGGGACTAGATATTTCTTGAAATAAACTACAGGGACTAAGGTAAAATTAACACTTCTCGAGGGTACCCACTCTTTGATGTTGTCTCCAACTGTCTGACACAGAACTATTTAGGGCTCTCCATGCCACAAGAAAACACCATTTCTTTTTAGCATTGTATCCTATGTCCATATTATTGTTAACCTTTTGCATTTTTGCATTATAGACAATGCACAGAACCTGTTCCCAAATGCATGGACTAGCTCTACCCTTCTTGCAGAATGCAGGCTAAATTATTTGTTCTATACATTTATTTCTCTGTGCGTCTTGCATTTAAACATACCAACCACTCAAATCTGTGTGTGTAGCTCTAGACTATTTTTTTTTTTTTTTTTTTGCCTTTATATCTAGCCAAGTTTTTTGCTTTAGTACTATCGTCTGCATCATGGGGAAGATTGGAGGAAGTTCTTGGCTGAGTGCAGTTAAAAGGGCTTTTTGGTCTCCTAGTAAAGAGAATGATAAGAGAAGCAGCAGAAGGAGAGAAGATCATGAACAAGAGGAGGAAGAAAAGGTGAAGATTCTTTTCTTGATTAGTAATTCCTTTGTAATACAATAGCTTATTGACATAGAAAAATGTTTATTTGTGCAGAAGAGAGGGAAAAAAAGATGGATTTTCAGGAAATTTTCAAATCAAGAAACAGTAATACACCATTGTGAAGCAAACGCCACTAACAATATTACAGCAACCACCAATGCTGCTACTGCGGTTGCTGCTAATAATAGTACTGTTAGTTCTGAAGCTGCTGATGCTCAGCAAAGACATGCCCTTGCAGTGGCCATGGCTACAACAGCAGCTGCACAAGCAGCAGTTGCGACAGCTCAAGCAGCTGTTGAAGTTGTTAGACTCACCAGGCCTCCCTTTTTTGTCAAGCAACACTTTGCTGCCATTGCTATACAAACAGCTTTTAGAGGATATCTGGTAAGTAATTAGCAAGAGATCAGTAAAGAGAAATAATTATATATCTCTTAATCTTAAGAGCTTTTTTTTTAATAATGGTGGTTGTGTTTTTGAAGGCAAAGCGAGCTCTTAAAGCACTTAAGGGGTTAGTGAAGCTGCAAGCCTTAGTGAGAGGCCATAATGTTAGAAAGAGAGCAAAAATGACTCTTCAGTGCATGCAAGCTATGGCGAGGGTGCAATCTCGGGTGTGTGAACAGCGTAGAAGGCTTTCCTATGAGGGCAGCACAAATTCCATCTTCAGTGATCCAAATAGCTTGCGGGGATCAAATCTTGCTGAGAGGAAATCTGCTGTAAGAAATTTTGTTTAAGATATGTACATCATCATACTTCAGCGTCAGCTTGTTTTGATTGGGTTCTTAACAATGAACTGCAGTGCTGGGATGGAAGCAGCACTGCTGATGATTGGTTTCATTGCAATTACCATCCTAAAACACTTGAGGAAATTCAGTCAATGTTCCAGGAAACAAAGGAAGTGGTTGCCTTGAAACGTGAAAAGGCTCTTGCTTATGCTTTCTCTCAACAGGTTTTTGACCACTCCTTGCCCTTAATTTGATCTAGTTCCTTTTATTTTTGTCGGCAATGGCAACTTATCGATCATTCGATTAAAATTCCTGCATTAATGATAGATATGGAGACCGGGAAGAGACTCGTATGCAAGTGAAGGAGAGGTAGAAAAGAACCCAAGATGGCTTGAAAGGAGGGGAACGATAAAGGAATGGGAGGGAAGAGGGATTGCATTCCGTGATCAATATCACAGCAGAGACCCTGTCAAAACTGTTGAAATGGACACCTCTAGACCTTACTCTTACTCATCACCTAATGCTCGTAAATTGCATCAACATTATCACTACCAACAACACAGGCCTAGTTCATATTCAGTTACCTCTCCTCTTCAAAAAAACCACAACAATCTCTCACAGCCAACCACACCATCCCTATCCAAAACAAGAACACTACTTCAAGTCCATTCATCCAGTCCTCGTTTCCTAAGAGAAAGCAGAAACCGTGTAATGGGAGAAACTACCCCATCCGCTACTTCAAAGCCCAACTACATGACTGCCACTGCATCTGCCAAGGCTAGAATTCGATCACAAAGCGCACCAAGGCAGAGAGCTTCAACCCCGGAAAGAGAAATATCAGGTTCAGCCAAAAAACGCCTGTCTTTTCCGGTGCCTGATCCGGCAAATAGCAATGAGGGTTCCGTGGTTAATGATTATAACCTGAGGAGCCCAAGTTTGAAGGGCATTCATGGAGCCAATATGGTAATGGAGCAAAGGTCTAACATGTCTTCTTGCTACACAGACAGCATTGATGATGAGGTCTCTCCTCCTTCAACTAATGATCTTAGCAGGTGGTTAAGGTAAGCCATTATTCGCAGTGAGTTATTCTTTAGTCCCTCTGTGTTGAATGAAGTCATAACTTAGTCCTTCATAGTTGAAAACATATAAAGGAGTCCCTTGCTCCTTGTTGACCGCGACCTATCAATAGGTCTTCTCTCTAACCTCTCGCTCTGTTGGTTTTTCTCCGAGAGTTTAAATTTTCAACTAGTACAATATTTGAGATTAATAAAACCGACGAACGTTTTCAATAAGAGAGAGCGGTCAACAGGAGCCAAAGGATTAAGTTATAAATTTTCGAACATAAACGACTAAGTTATGATTGCATTGAAAACTTAGGGACAAAACAATGATATACCATTCAAGAACACAACAGGCTTGGCCATATTGAAGATGCTAGAACTGGAGTGAGTTGAAGTTGAAAGAGGAGAATAAAAAATCCAATATGTTCATCATCAGAATAACCCTAGTAGACGTTAAGAGAATTAAACCAATGCACATCAGTCTTTCAGCAGCTTTTTATAGTATTATGCACTGCCTTTATCAATGCTGCTGCAACCTTGAAAAAAGCAAGTACATTATTGGTTTGATGGAGACATGTCTTAAGCATCAATTTAGTCAGAGATGTCATTAAGAACTCAAAATCTCCAGCTTGACTGTAGGAACCAAATGCCCCACTTTGTCCGTTCTACTAATTAATTGCAATCAGTAATTTAGCTGGCCGACGGTGGCTGTGACTGTGAGTGCAACATTAAGTTCATTGTATGATAAATTTGGCAAGTGAGTTCACTGCAACTCAGTCATTGTTATGATTTTCCTTCCTAACGGCTACCTTTCAAGGCAAACAAAATCACATATTATATTGTGTGTATATATATATATATATATATATATATATATACAGCTAGAGAAAAGGGAAGTTAATGCCTTGCATGTTGTTTCCTTTTTCAGTGACTTTATGTCATTGACATGCTGCACTAGGCTACAGTAGACTCTTATAATATTAAAGTGTAGGCAAGGCAAAGATTCTCTTCTCTTGGTTTTTATCCATATCAAAGTTAGAGCCATCCAAGCATGCATTAACATGAACAGGGATCCAATGTATTCCATGTTGCAAACTACAAGACGCATGCAGATATCGAAGAAACCCCTTTTAGTAGTGCTAACTGCTAAGTTTTGGTGCTCTTCACCTCTGTCTGTCACCTCCGTATAGTATATGAAATATAAATATAACGAAGTCCCGCCTTGCAACAAAAACAAAACTCAAACAAAGGCAAGTTGAGGGACTTTGGAAAAAATAATAATAAATCATTTCAAATGTTTCAAGCTGAAATCCCACTGTTTGTTGCTAATGGTTGTTATTACAGAGTCTACTTATGCTTTTCAATCTCTGGAACACAAAGAATCTCCTCCAAGGCCATCAAAATTTCTTCAATCTAAAATATCATACCATATCTTTATTTTTTATGTATATGTGCGTTTTTTTAGTCTGAAGAAGAGACTTCACACTTGACGTAGGATTGACACAAATTATTTACATATATTTTATAAATAATTAACCCTGGGAATGATTTCATATATAAAACAATAATATACTAGAGTTAATAAACAATTATTGCATGTCGCATTGGGTGAAAGCAACAAATGAAAAATAAAGCATTGATGAAGCTTACAAAACAGTAGCTAGCATCATCGAGCCCGTCAAAGCTTGAGCTAGTGAACTTTAAGAACCGGACATTAATGAAAATCCACAAAACAGTGGCATCATCAAGCACATAAAAACTTTTATGCAAGACAGGCGCATTAGAGTCTTTGAGCTCAAATATATCTAAAATTTCTAATTCTGAAGGAAGAATGTGTGCGGAGACTATGGATGAAATCAAGTTTCTAATTTCCTGACTAGTTCGTGAAATGAAACTTCAGGTCTAAGGTGACTGATGAGGACCGAGGAGGGCTAGAAAGCAGCGGCAAAGAATCGGCGGCAGCAGGAATTTCAGGCAGGAGAGCCGGTGCAGGAATCCTTGCAGGGGTGAAAATTTATGAAAAAAGTTGGAATTTTAAAACCACATGACAATTTTTTATTTATGTACAAGCACTGAATCTCAAACTTATTAATGCTTTTCCCTACTTCTAATAAATCAAGATGACTAAATTAAAAGGATCCTCTTACTTGTGAAGAAAAGAAAGAAGAATCTAGCAAGTCGGTATAGGATTTCGGTCTGGGGCATCCTCCCCTCCTTTTTAAACCCAGGAATCTAACAGTGGCATCATCAAGCACATAAAAACTTGGATGTAAGACAGGCGCATTAGAGTCTTTGAGCTCAAATATATCTGAAATTTCTAATTCTGAAGGAAGAATGTGTGCAGAGACTATGGATGAAATCAAGTTTCTAATTTCCTGACTAGTCCGTGAAATGAAACTTCAGGTCTAAGGTGACCGATGAGGACCTTGGAGGGCTAGAAAGCAGCGGCAAAGAATCGGCGGCAGCAGGAATTTCAGGCAGGAGAGCCGGTGCAGGAGTCCTTGCAGGGGTGAAAATTTATGAAAAAAGTTGGAATTTTAAAACCACATGACAATTTTTTATTTATGTACAAGCACTGAATCTCAAACTTATTAATGCTTTTCCCGACTTCTAATAAATCAAGATGACTAAATTAAAAGGATCCTCTTACTTGTGAAGAAAAGAAAGAAGAATCTAGCGAGTCGGAGGATGAAGAAGAGTTGTCGAGATGAGCGATGGAGGAGGAGGCAATTCCTTGCGAAGAAATCGATAAAGAAAAGGAAATTACAGCACGCAGAAGTTACTTTCTCACTGCGCTTGTCATGATGCTCATCTTAAAGAACAGAAAAGAAAGGTTGCGCACGCCCAAAGATATATTTTATTTTATATATATCGTTGCAAGTAAGTTTTTAATTTTAAATATGAATAATTAAATATAAATAATTATTTAAAGAAGCATGTATCTAATTGTTTCATAACAATTTTTTTAGAGAATAAAATCTAAATGTAATTTATCGAAAAAATTATGTTTCTTTCCCTAACATTACATTATTATTTTCACATATGTACATCCATTGTACAATTATTAAATATCAACAGTATTTTAGTATTATAATGCATTAAACAATTTAAGAGCCGGTTATTTCATCTACGTGATTCATATCTTAAATATATTTGTTTTTGTAAAGGTGTTTTTAAGTTGAAAAAACAAGAAGTTTAATACTTTTTTTTTTATAGGGGTGAGTAAAAAAATATTAAAAAACTGATTAAATTGAGAAAATAAAAAAAAAATTGAAAAACCGAACTGTAAAAAAAACCGATTAAAATTTTAAAAAAACTGACCACAATTTGTTTTGATTTTATAAGCTCGAAACTGAAAAAACTAAATCAAAGCCAAACCGAACAAAAAACCCGAAAAAAAAAACTAAGCCAAACTGAAAAAACAGAGTCAAACCAGTTTGAATCGGTTTTTATTCTAAAAACCGAAACCTAACCGAAATTAGTCGGTTTGAACCGATTTCAGTCTGGCTCAGGGTTTTTTTAAAAAAAAAAAAATTGATTTGGTTATTTTTTTTATAAAAATCAAACCAAACTGAAAATGATCACCCTTATTTTTATATATTTTTTTAATATATTAAAATTATATAAAAAAATCATTTGAGAATCATCAATTGAATACCTTTCAAGTTTAAATCCACTTTAAAAAAAAAAAAAAACATTTTCAAACTACAATCAAAATATATTACGAAAGACACCCGCCATCTCTAATCTCTACTTTATAAGAAATTAATTCTCACAAGTCTTCTTTGATGGCCGCAGTTTTCGAGGGCTTTTTTCCTCAACAACATGCCATGTCCGTCTTTGTTTTCTTGCGGCATAGTTTTGGCACCAAGAAATGGGCTTCCTCCCACCCCCTCTTCAAGGACATAAAATATTGGGCCCTTTCCATTTTCTTCATGTTTCCTTGAGGACTTTGGGAAGAAAGCAGGAAAGTGTGAGGCCGAATTTTTAATCCAAATCCAACTTTAGTCTACTGACATTAATCTTCAGTAGTTTTTGGTTTTATATTTGTTTACCTTTTATTTTTATATTTTAAGTGAGATAATTTTTAATATATATAATATAAATAAATATGTATGTTAATTATAAATAAATATTTTGAAAAATTTTAAAACACCTTTTTTTAAAATTATGGATGAGTTAAAACCTGGATGATGTATTCCAATTTTCCATGAAACTTTGCGTGCCCAAGAGAGAAAACATAAGCATCTCATGCTTAACATCATCCATTTGTGTTTTGTCATGTTCCAGCCTTCCAGGCACAGTAGACTTTGGACTTCACTGATTATTTCCGATGAAGCAAGTTCGAGACTTCTCGATTCAGATGGTTTATAATAAACTTCGGATGCTCCACCGTGTAAACTAAACCAAAGATTAGAAGTTTGGGGACAATATCTTGGTGCTCCACCACAAAGAATCATGGTACAACTTAATCATTAGGTAAAACAGCTTGAAAATGTGAGCACTGATGGACACAGAACAGGTGAGGGAGATGTCCTCATCATGTCAAAAAGAAGATTTTTCCATAAAAAAGAGAAGATATTTTCCGACAAGAGGGCTAGACAAGTCTCCCTCACTAATAACAGAAGGAGAGCCCACCTTCATTTCCAAGAGCAAGAGAACAAAACATCATCAACTCTACAAACTTCTTCCTACAGCACCACACATAATCTAAACAAAACTCCATTCAGTCGTCCAAAAGACAACTTCAAGAGGTCACAAAATAACCAACTAATTCAAGAACCACCAAAACCATAAAAATATATCAAGCTTATAAAAATATATTGCCCTTATGGCCTTGTGTGCCCTTAACTAGCTAGAGAGTGGCAAATTTAGCCTTGATTTAACCAAAGCATGGCAGTTTCAGGTTTGGTCCTTGAACTGGCAAGAGTTGGACTGCTATTACCACTGCTATCAGAAAATGAGGCAAGTGTTTTCTGCAAAACCCCTGATGGAGAAGAGACTGTAGTAGCTGGAGGACTAATAGAATCACCATTTTCCATCATTGAAGAAGATTGATTGGTTCCTGTGGTGTTGCTTGTCCTCAGTTGTAACACCTCTGCCAAGGGGCCACCTGGGGTGCTGCTGGTGTTACCGCCTTCTTCATTTCGATCTGATTTGATTAGGCCTAAACCCATTCGGATCTGACCCATTTCATCATCAGTAGACCTATTGCTTCCCATTGATAGACTGAGAGGGGAAAGATGGAGCTTCCCATCTGAGGAAACAGAACTTGTGTTTCTAGAAATTGCATCATTAGACCATGCATCAATAAAACTCCTTGGAGCCTCATCAAGAAACAGACTATATTGATTGCTTTGTTGGTCTTCTCTAGCATTAAAATTTCCAAATGAGTTCAAATTCAAAGACTCTCCTTGGTAATGCTGTTTGAGAACAGAAGCACTGTTAAAGGAACCTTCAGTAGCTAGTTCAATTTCTTTGTGCACTAGATGTGGCCATTGTTGATCATTTTTGGCTATAGGACCAGCTTCCCCTTTCAACATCCAGTCCAAGCTCCTTAAGCACAAAATCACCAAAAATTAGGGACTAATCAAGGAAAAAAGAAAAAACAAACCAGTTTCGCAAATCACAGCGTAGATTTCCCTCAAAATAATGACTAATTACTAAAATCTAAAGATCAAACCAACCTGGGTTCCTTGAATGTGGAACCATAGGCTCCATTAACATCAAAAGTTGAAGTCTTCTCGCTGGTTTTGTTTACAAAAACTGGGGCCTGGATATATGGCTGAGGCATAGGCATAGACCCAAAAAACTGATCGTGAGAGGCAGAGCCACTGTTGCTGTTGTTGATAGTGGGTTTTGAAATGGCCACGGTAACAGGAGCTTCTGGACAAATAGCAGGATTATGGCGGTTCTTCTTGTTGTTATTGCTGCTAGCATTGAGTTCCACATGCTTTCTTGAACGGGGTCTGCCTCTATGCATATGACGCTCACAGTATTTCTGATCAGGTGCCACATCTCTTGAGCACCTCCATTTCTTCCCATCTGTTCTCCTACACCTCCCTGGCTCTAGATCTGCCCCATTTGAGAACCTTACAGTCAATCCATTCCCCACTGCATGTGCTCAAAATAGCAAAAATTAACCACAAAGATTGCAACTTTGATGTACTTATGAATAACCCACCAAACCAAGAATATTCATCAAGAAAAAAAGAAAAGATATTGAGGGGTTTAGCGTTACTTCTTGGTGTTGGAATTAGAAATTGAGGAGGCACAGGGACTGAGGCCGTTATATAGTTGTATATCATGGCTTGTCTTTCAAGCTCTTTCCACTGTGTATTTGTAAAAGGAAACCCCAAAGACGCTGCCATATTGCCTCCTGCACTTGGCAAAAGAATTCACTGTATTTGTCAGTCCACACAAACCTTGACTCTTGCTCTCATAAAGGTCCAATCTTTGAAAGTTGAACAGAGAAAATGAGAGAGACACTAACAAGGAAAAACAGCTAGAAGTGGATAATATACTTAATGAAAGGAAAAGGAGAGAGAAATTTTTCTTCAACCTGGGGATCTGAAGGCAGAAGCTGCCGTAGAGATACTTGTTTCAGAAATGTCAAAAGACTGAAAATTCCTAACCCCAACTACACCGCCACTGGTAGCACCACCAGCAGCAACACGGTATATACGATCACTTATATAGCTCATCAAAGACTTGTTTATATCACATGATGATGTGGGACCATTGTCAAACATTGGACGGTGGTGATTAACATGAGGAACCATCATAGGAGTACCAGAAGGAAATGATTGATGATGATCAATAGGTTGATGTAGCTTCACACCAAAATCAACATTACAACTACTAGTAATAGTGTTTATTTCCTTAGCTACCTTGTTTGAAACGTTTAAGCCATCATCTGTTGTCATCATAATGAAAAATAAAGAAGAATAATTTTTTTTTTCTCAATTTAGGAAATCCCCTTTCCCATAAAACAAACCACAAGAACCTTTCTTGCACACAAATTTCAACCTTCTCCAATTTTCTTGCTTATGGGGCTTTCTTTTTAAAGAGACCAAAACAAGCTAGACTACCTTCTTGTGCCCCATGTCTTTAATTTCAAGCATATATGGGCTTGTCTTTATTTCTGAAGAAGAAAAAAACTCTCTGTATATCTCTCTAGGGGGTGGGTGGGTGGGGTGGAGTCATGTAGGCTTGATGTGGGATTTGATGATAGAGGAATGGGTTGCCGCCATTCTTAGCCTTTGCTTTGCTTCCGTGCTTCCAACATTCGCGATCTTGAGGCGGGCAGTAGTAGTAGACAAATTAGTAAAAGCGAACCCTCTCTCATCATTATTACCCTCTGTCGTTTTCTGCATGTAAAAGCTAGCACAGCCGTACTAAACCCATCACCTTTTCCTCTGTATTTTGGTGTTTTTTTTTTAATTATCCCAGAAAATTTAAAAATAAAAAATAATATTATTTTAAATTTTTTTAGTGAAATAATTTAATTTGAAACGAAATGTCTATTAAATATCATATCTTGAAAATACAACCATTACATGTCGCGCTTTTAAAACTTGATAATTTAAAATAATATATTTTACAAGAGTGACATTAATTAAAATATAAACAAATTTAAAACCATATCAAACACACATTGTTATTTCTTTCTTGTGAAAAAATACCTTTAATGCCCTCACTTTTCTCTTAAAAAACCTATTAAACACTTGGTAAAAATAATGATTACAATTGGTTAGATCAACATAGTGATTATATATCATAGTGGGTTGCATGAAGAAATTGAATATTTACAAAGATGTTTCATGTGATTATTGACGAGTACTATATGATTTGGTGCATGATTATAACATGATGGGTTATATCTATGGATCCCAAGCAAGTTTCTCAACCTGAATATATGCAATACAAGCAACAAGACGAGTATATTCATCATGCAAGTAATAGATTTTTTATGATTAATATACGTTAACTGTTGAGTTTTATGTATTTATATTTTAATTTAACATTAATATTTTATTAATATTAGGTTGACTTCTTGCTACGGGAAGGTCGGGAGGACGCATCTTATCCTCGTAGTATTGATGAAGAAAGCAAAGCTTTACACCATATCATCCAGGTGGTTAAGGCAGCGTTTGGTGCTGCGTTTGCACCTGCGTTTTGCCTAAATATGAAATTTGTTTTTTGTTAAAATTGAGTTCGGTTTGTACTTTTTGGATCGTTTTGATGTGCTGATGTTAAAAATAATTTTTAAAAAATAAAAAAAAATATCATTGGCATGCTTTTCGGCACGAAAAGCTATTTAAAAAGCAACCGCTACCACACTGCCAAACACGCTCTAAATGTTTATCGAACTGGATTTTAAATCTTTGAAGAGAGGCTAACTCCTTATGATGTCATAGCAAAGGACAAGGCTACTCAAGCAAGAGTAGAAGCTGGATTCGGTCGTGCTCCTAATGAGTCTAAATCATCTAGTAGACGACATAGACATGGATAAATATATGAATTATGTTTATATATTTTAGCATTATATGAATATTATATTATTGAATTGTTTTATATTTATTTTTCATGTATGTATGTGTGTGTGTGTGTAATGCATTCATAAGGCTACTGTGATTATGAAATATGAGAATGTATTGAGTTTGGTTAGAATTTATTGATTGTAGTTATTGTAGTTTTTTGCAGAGTTTTTAAGCATGACAAAAATTCAGGTATAGTTTCTATATAGAAAAAACTCTATCTGAATTTTGATGAAATAGTAAATATCTTAACTCTCTAAACTCATTAAGTAAATAAAATTTTAGATTAACAAAAACTATAATTTTATAAAAAAAATTAGGCTTAAAACATGAAAATGACACAAAATTTTATAGTAGCCTTAAACGGGTCAAATCGTTTTGCCTACAATCTAAATGTTTTATTAAATGTTTGGTTGTTTCTTAAAACGGTCTCCTTAAAAAATATTATAGTTCAGAAATGCAACATTTCTCATTAGTGTCGCCATTATGAACTGTTAAAACGCAACATGTATCAAATATCACGTTTATGAATCATGATATTATTAAAATATTATATTTTTGAATTGCGATATTTTTAAATTATGTTATTTTACCAAAACTTTTTCATCTTGTGCTATTAAAATATTTAATTATATTTTGGGTATTAATTACCCAATTTATCTTTATATTTATATTTTTTTTTGTTCGGTATTTGAACACACCCACCCCATCTTCCTCCTCCATAACCTTCCATCTTTTCTTGACCGCCGTTCAGCACCAGCATTGGAAATTGACATGTCTCAAAAATCTTGCTTAACCAATTCTCTATGAAATCAAAGATTGCTTTTTGACAAAGTCGGATGATTAGGGCTTTTTGGGATTGCATTTGAAAGCGCTTTTCATAAAATTTGATTTTTTTTTTTTTAGCTTGGGATGTTTTCAAATCATTTTAATGTGCTGATCTCAAAAATGATTTTTAAAAAAATAAAAAAATATTATTGGCATGCTTTTCTAAGTGAAAAACACTTTGAAAAGCAACAACAACCACACTCCCAAACACCCTCAAGTGTGGTTTATTAATTACAAGTTTAGCTCTTCAAGTTTTTCTAATGTTTAACGTTATTCTTTCACATTCTAACGTTTCAAATTTGAGATTTAAACCTTAATTAAATGGAAGCATACGACATTAATCATCTAACTATAACCCTTCAAGTTTCTTTTTGTTTGAACCAAACCCTTTTAAGTTATTGCTACATCAATTATGATTATGTATCAAGAAATTCAAGAAGCTTAAGAGTAAGATTTATGTGTTTGATGATCAATTAATCTCATGATTTCAGCAATTTTATTCCTTCTTCATGGCTAAGGTAACTGGTAACTAATACTCGGTGCCTGTTAAGCTAGAGTTGTTGGTAGTTGATACCTATAAAAGATCTTCTTTTATATATTTAAGAACTCTTTAATACTTAACTATGCATTTTTTTTTATAGAAAAAAGGAAAAGATAATTTAGAGAGAAAAATGAAATTATGTGTTAAGAAAATATATTCAACCCCAAGAGATTGCCCCCCTCCTTTCAAGGATCCAAAGTTTTTTTATAGCCCATAATTTTTATCATTTTATAAAAGAAAAGATTAAAAAATCATTATTTTTTAATAGCATTAAAACATCTTTTATATATCAAAGAGAATAAATATTTCTGACTCGTCAAAATCTCATGGTTCAATATAAAGCTTAACAAGATTGTCAAAGTCATATGTACTTGAGCTCAACACTTGGTTGAGTCCGGGGGTGATGAGTTCGATTACTTACACGGTCCATATGTACTTAGGCTGAGCATTTGATTAGATTTAATGATGTTGAGTCTGATAGTTTACAAAATTTATATATACTCGGGTTTAGCGCTTGTATAAATTTAAAGATATTAAATTTGGTAATTTGTTAAATTTATATATGCCTAGACTCAGTAATTAGTTGATCGGAAAAAAAAGGCTATAATTTTTTAATGTTTTTTTAATGTAATTATCTTAAAAATAAAAAAATATTATTTTAATATATTTTTAAATAAAAATTATTTTAAAAAACAACTTCACCTTCTTTAAAGTACAAGACGAACATCATCATCAGTATTTCTGTCGTCATGAACACCGTTAGAGGCACAGACACCACTCCTCGGGAGATGCACAAGGCCATAGATGGGGGCCACTTCGAGGTCCATTGAATGTGATGCATTAACAAATTGTACAGCCTCCCCTCCCCTCCCCTCCATTCCATGGCCACACTTGATTCATGCACCGCTTGCCCTCTCCAGTAAGTGCATCCTCCATTATTATGCTCAGATTATCCATTTCTAGATAGAGGAGGAGGATGCACCACCCTTCGCCTCCATTCAAATACATAACTTTTGATATAAAAAATTATCGAGCTAGAGAGTATTATCTCCATTTTTATATTTAAAAATATTAAATATCTGTAACCTTCTTTGTACAGGTGAAAAGGCTCATGTATCTAGATAAATGAAGATGGAGCCCCACGATTGTCGTCCCTGTCAGTACCCTGGCCATGGGAGAGTGCAGTTCAACCATCACACAGAGAGTGAGGCTAGAATATCAATGTAGTGGAAATTAAGATGTGGATGTGACCAGACATGAGAGGGTGGGGCTGTGGTTGACAAAGAGAAGGAGAATTCTTGGGCATGCGACAACGAAATTATTAGTTTTTGATTGTTGTAATCTATGTTACAAAATAGGGTCCATTGACGAGACATGTCTTCGATTCGCTGGCTGCTTGGGGATGACTTGCAGGCTGAAACAAAACCGGCCATTGATCCGCTCTCGAGCTTTCTTTATTAACTCAACTGGGTTTGATGCTGTGTGGTGATTTTGAATTACAAAAAACATTGCTCCCATTTTTTTGTACTTGGATTACAGAATGGATCATTCACGTCTTTTCAATGTACTTTTTTTAATCTACAAGTAGTCATTTCCGAAAGCTTCAGAAATTGCAATATTCATGAATCTCCCCAGTTAATCTACACAAGGACCATACATTTGTATTTACAGAAAGAAGGTAGACAATATTGCTAGTTGCTCCATCCCAAGTCGACCAAGATTGTTCGAGTGTTTGATCTTACCTTTGAATCTCTCCCATCAAAGGTGAATTTTATAATAAGATTGTGTGGAAGTTGAGGCAGCAGGTTCCCAAGGAAGATTTCCAAAGGTATGGGAGGGGATAGCTTTTAAAAAGAGGGCCATGGCCATGATCATGAAGCAAGAACAAGGGCAGACATATAGCAATAACATTAATAAGGCCCTTCTCTATGGGAGGTTGGAGAAGACAGACAGAAGCAGAATCATGCAGTAAGCCAAGCCAAATAAACAGCCTTCTCTTCCTCCTGGATCTTATGAAACACGGTGGTTAGTGAAGGGAGAGGTGCCTAAGCAAGGGGTGAAAGAGGACGGTATGGACCGCCTGCCTGGCTTATGCCTGTAATTAAACTCTTAAATCCTCACTTTGTTTCTTGGAGGAAGCTATTTTTTATTTTTGTTTTTATTTAATTATTTTCGTTCTCTTCGGGCATGGACCAGCCTTTCATTCCCAAGGACCACCTAGCTCGCTAGCTGCTTGGTCAGGACCATGTAATTATTGTTGGGAGAAATAAACATATGCGTTGGTTATTTATCTTATAGGCCTAGTTACAAGACTGGTCCGGCCTTGCGGGTCAATTTATTGACTCGAGGTTTGGATTACGTTATTTAGAGAGTGAACCTTTTTCTTAAAAAATGATATTATTATAAGACATAACTTGAAGATCAAGCTAAAGACTTTTGTGAGAAAAACACTGAATATTTAATGTAGCTATAAAATATATGCATTATGACGACACTGTAGTGCATGTGAGGAGCATTATTTTTTCTTCTTTTTTAGTCAGTAAGTATTAACGACCCATTAAACGGTGTTAAGTTCTGCCCCCAAAAGAACCCATCTAACAGAGTTGTATGTTCTATGACCATAAGTAATAATGTATAAATACATTATATACTCTCTAGATTACTTGGTGTACTCTTGTTACTAAAAATCTATCAGATTATAATGATTAAGCAGGTAGGGGTTTTTTTATTTACTTTGTATCATTTAGTGTGTGTGTGTGTATTTTTTCAATTCTTAAAATGTGATGTGATACAGCAGCCAAATCCTTGCAAATCAGCTCTTTTGGGTTTCATAAGTTTTAGGTATAATTTAATTATACGAAAGAGACTGAGAGAAGAAGGTATATTGGTAACGAGTATCCCAGTCAATTTTCTATTATATTACTACAAATTTATTAAGAAATAAATAAAATAAATAAATATATAAAATATGCACTATTTATTATTCAATATAAAATAAAATTATATATATATATATACTTTTATTTTATATTGAATAATAAATAGCAGTCGGGTTCCAGTTAGGTTTCAAGACAAAACTCACACCACCTTATCCATTACTCGTCAGAATGAATGTGATCCCTGTTCTTTTCCATCATCATCTTAATTTTGCAAAGTGGAAAAAGGAGGTGCACAGAAAGAAGAGGATATTATCTATTGCCTGTTTTAGCAGCTTGAATGGTCAATTCTGAACAAACGAGTAATTCCAGCTCTACAAGAACATTGGGCAGATAAGTTTGAGATTTGTCGTTTCTTATTTGATGCTACCACTCTCTAGAGCTGAAGCCATGAAACCTTTGAAATGCAGAACAGTAATTACCAATGATACAAAGGATGCACAATGGCTATGCTCCAGTGTCAGTCCTGCCAAGAAGGCAAGGGTCTTGAATGAGTGATCTTGATCCAGTTTCAGGTTGCTGCTTTTGCATTTAATTGTTCCTCCAGGACTTGAACAGCACGCTGGCACCAAGTAGTTTGAGCACATCAGTTGATTGCCCTTGTGAAGGATATCGTACCCTGCAGTACTTCCTGCCTCTAACCTGGTTACAGTCACAGAAAGCTTGTGCCCAGAGTAAGGTCGTTCAAATTTGACAAAATCTGAGCACGTGTTGTTCCAATCTGTTGGGCAATTTCAACCTGTTCCTCCAACGGGATCATCTCATAACTGCAAAATGGAACATCTAGATTTAGTCCGGTAGACAAAGTGATCATGACAGATGACAATCCATGAGCAAATGCCAGCCTATGGATGCCTCGCATTCACTGGAATCACAGCAATGACAACTCATCCCAACATTCTAGTTATTTAATGAGATCATGTAAGAAACAGATCACAAATAAGCCTTGACGACATGGTGTGATTGCCAATCAAAACAAAGAACCAAAACTTTATTACTAGTAATTTATATTTCTCTCATTCCTCGTTGAAGCAGATGCAAATGAGAAACTTTGTTGATGGTTAGTTATGTACTTTTTATAAATGAGCATGCTCACTTTAAGACTTGGGCCTACTTATAAATTGAAAGCTTACTTGGCATAAGATAAACAAGTTGTTAATCAGCCTTAACCACCCCCATTTAATCAGGTTGTTAACTTAACAGGAAGAACTTACTAGGAAAGCATTTCACAATCAACTATGCTTTCAGGGCCAGGTCGGTGAGCCTTTCCATCAGAGCGGAACTGGCGGAATGATTTTGGGTTTAAACCAGCTACATGGGGAACAGCATCAACAAGTTTCTTCTGCAGTGACTGCAGCCTACGAAATGTGAGCTCATCAAGAGGTGCAATACAACCTATGCTGCCGTCCAAAGTACCAAACAGTAAAGCAAAGCGATTGGTCTTGTCAGAAACTGGAGCGGCACCACTTCGATCAAGTGAAGGGGAAAGCATTTGCAACCTCATGAACTTAGTAACAAGGGCACCAACATGAAATTCAGCCCTTGAAAGCAGTTTCTGTCCTTTCCAACTCTCAGACATCTTTGGTGCATAATAGAATATCTGTTTTCACCAAAAAAAATAATTGAAAATCAGTGAAAACAGAACCGACTTCACCCCATCCTGCTAGTCCTTGTTTCCATTCAAAAATATTCTCAAAGTAAAACGATGAGCAAAAAGAATCTCTAGCAACAGAAATGCATGTAGATTGCATAAAAATCATAACAATGTGTTATCAAAATTCAAATTCATTGGCGGTTTGTATATTCATGAATTCTATGATGGCAGTAATTTAATTTGCAGCCTCGCATTTGTCGCATCTTTACTTTTGGTTGCAGATATATTATGTTTGACAAAACAATTGCCCATTCAAAATCTAAATTTGCTCAAGTTTGTACATTCATTTTCTGTTTGAGCTAAGAAACTTCACAGCTTTAAGTCAATAATGCACCCCTTAATATGGCAATGATAAGACTAGCCATCATGGCCTGTGAAGGGATTTCACCTGTCTAAAAATACAGTGAAAGACTTACCAGGTGAAGTGGCAAAGGTGAATACAGTATTGAAGGTCTCTCAAATTTCCAGAACAACGATGATGATTTAGTCAAAAGCAGAAGAGGAAGTTAAGATAAAAACTAACTTCATAGTAGATATTGAAGGTATCAAAATTTCTAGCCTACTTGCAAGTTTTTCATCATAATCAAATTTATATAATTTTATCTCACCATTCTAATGCTGTCAACCAAAAACAATATCAGACAACATCCATGAAAGCAACATGTGATAAAGCCCAAACCTGAACATTCTTTTGTTCATCTGAAACCACAAGGCTCAAAGTACTTCCATCAATCAAAAACTCCGTTGAGAAACAATCAAGGGAGGCAAAATCCTTCGCCAGCAAGCTGAGCTGAGCTCCCTGCTCCTTCCAACTAAGAAAGTATATGCTTTTGTGAATGTCACCCAAGAGAATAAAATTCTTCACCTGCAATTGCATGTAGAGGTATGACCACGAGGAAAAGAAAGCATTAAGCAGGTGCAAATGTTACATGAAAAAGACAGGATGCAGTGCTTCTATCAATGCTTCCACCTAACATGTTATGTTGGCGAGCCCTGCTGCAATTCTGGACTAAAGTTAGAAGTAACTAATCTCACTGGATAAATTTGCACAACAAAAACCATCTATTTTCCATAAATTGAGAAAGGGTAATAAAGACAAACCAAACACAACAATTTTTAACAAATTCCCATCATTGTTATTGGATACAGAAAATTTGGTCAAAATGATTCAATCAATATCAGAAAGTACAATTCACATCAGTGAATTCCCCCCCTCCCCTCATTTTTTATTTTTTTTTCTCCTTTTGAAATGCAATAGCAACAAGCAGAAAAAAGTGAATCAACTTTACAACAGATAGCTATGTAAAGAAAAGTTCAGAAGAGATGCTGCCGTTGAGTGTCACTTACAATATTTAAGCTCACGACATATAATGGTGGAGCGTCAGAAAATGCAACACCAGTCAACTCTGTACCGGTCCACTTGTGTAAAATAATTTTTGGACCAGAAGCTATCAATAGATGGCCTTGAAGTGAGGCTAAAGCAGATATAGCACCTTTCAATTCCTTGGAATAAACTTCTGAAACCTGAAGAGCACAGTGATGAAATCAATACTGATGAATGCAGACGTTTGAAAGACAGATTGGTTTAAGGGATTGCTATAGTGGACTAGTTATGTAATAACTAGGTGAACATAAAACAGAAGGATTTATAAGCAAAGAGAGAACTATCAAAAAACATACCAAAATCTGAGAATTTTCTGGATTTTTCACTACAGAAAACAGCAGAATACGTCCTCTAGCAGCAACATCCTCCCCTTGCACATAAGCAGTCCCAACAGCCAAAAGTGTTTCATTTTCCTTTGTACTTGTATTCTGTGTTGAGGTGCTATGTGAGTGAAAAATGGATTATTATAATTATATTGAAAATCAGAAACAATGGCATCAGAAAACAATCTAGAGTTACAAAAGACAACACTGCTTAGCTGGCATGATGGTCCTTCTCACTAAGTTTAGATATTCCATTGTGTCTTCCTTTTAACAATTCCACTCTCTAAACCTCATTTTTACCCTTGAATTTCTCTTCATGTTGTTATAGAATTTTCTTTCTTGTTTTTTATGAAAATAAACTCTCTTACTCTCTCAAAAAGTCACTCTCCCAAGGAAAGTTGCTATGTATACATGGATTATTATCCAACCAACCACTCACACACACTCCATCTCTCATAAAAAAGAAAAGATGCTAAAAAGATATAATAGCAAAGTAGCTGAAGGGATGGAAGAAGTCACTTACAAACAGTGAAACCATTCGTACAGTCAATGCATTTTCAGAAGTCTGCATTGGGATTGTAGCCTTAACTTGCCAAGGGCCATTAGATGGTTCCAAAATCCGAACCTCAAATTCATCTACACTGTAAGTTCGGTGTATTTCATCAGAACTCAAATTATGATTCTCAATCTGATGGCCAACTTCTTGATCAACCAGTGATGAAAGAACTTGATTTACTGGCTTTTGAACCTGCAGAAGAAAGTGAAAGTGGCATTACAGCTGCAGGCTGTGCTCCATTTAAAAAACAAAAAAGGCCACACAGAACTATATCATCATCAATATAATGTATAAGATGCCAGTATGACATGTTCAGGTAGAAGTTGCTACGCTACACTATAGTCGAGACTCGAATATCCATGGAGACAAACTATTTAATTTCTTTTGGCTAGTGAAACTTGGTAACAGAAGATTGAAAAATTTAACCAGATATAAAAGTTGTACTCATTCCACTTCCAAGAATGCTAAAACATCATTTCTTTAATACAGTGATTTATTTCAGAAATCAGTCTGTAAATGAAGCAAGCAATAACAGAAGTTATAAAGGAAGCAAGGCAGATGTTGATGACTCCAGAGGAACGTGGATCCGAAAGGATAAGTGCACAGTGTAGAATCAACTCTCTCCCTCTCTCCTTTCCCACTATTTTTTCTGTTTTTGGCTAGCAAACACTTTGTTGGCAGAAAGGATAAGTACAGTGTAGGAATCAACTCATCCCAACCTTGTTTTCTTTTTTTGTTTATCTTACCCAACCTAGTATTTTAGATTTGAAGCTCGCCAGTCATAATACATGTCCCCAAAACCTTTCTGCCGCCATCCTTGCAGAGTCCCTGGCAAGTCTCTCTCTCTCTCTCACACACACACACACGCGCACGCGCGCGCGCACTTATCCAGTTCCCCCTTCAACAAAATTGGGTCACCAAAATGACCAATCCAGATTGTGCTCCAAGATGATTCAATATGCAATTGTACTGCTATTCAGAACATGTGACGTAAAATATTTGCAAATCCACAAATCCAGTAACTATGGGAAAGACACCGTCAAAAATAAGTTACATAGGAAAATAGAGGATACTCCTATTAAGACTATTTTGATAACAAATAAAGCAAAATTTTCAATATGAACATTGTCTTTAATAATCAAAGACACCTTGGTAATTAACTATCAGTTCTCAAAGTTTCTCTTAGTTCTCTATCATACAATCCAAACTGAATTCCCATAACCAGCCATATATGATTTGGACCAGACACTGTCCATGTCAGAATCATGCCCACAAAAATGCTGTTTTAACGATCTAAGAAAACATACTTCACAAAAACTAGCTAAGCAAGAAAAAATTAGATAGAAAGAGAAGACACTTACAGGAACTGAAACTATGAGAGGGTATAAATTCCTCTCTGCAAAATAAGTCACTTGATGTGGAGTTCCTTTCAAAGGAATCTAACGAAAAAACAAAATTTCTAATGAGCACATCGATGCCTGTAAGCAAATATCAACTCTCATATGGACAGAGATGATAGAGGAAACATGAATGAGAAAAGAGGAGCACCTTTTGCACTGGCCAGTAGTTGTCATAACTCGAGGCAGATGACAAGTGACAAATCTTCAAATTGCCCTGTAAGATAGGAAAATGAAAAATGAATTCCACCCAGCCTCAAAAGTTCTAATATATTCTATCAAAGCATCAAACAGAGAATAAGAATCTTATAATTGTTCAACCTGTGACGTGACATAAATGAGCCCATGATTACAATTGACAGTGTGAAGAACAGTGAAGGCAACAATAGATCCATCACATAGCTGCAAGAAAATCATATATAACAGCACGAGAGTCAGATGAAGTGAAAGAAAAACAGGCACTTATCAAGTGCCATGCTTGCTTAGGCAGTAAAAATGTCAAGAGACATCAAATTTGAATCATTAGATAGCACTTCAAATTGCTGAGAGCTTACCTGTGGATGAACTCGCAGTCGCTCTCTAAATACCATAAACCAAGCTGGTCTTGATCCAGAAAGGAAAAACCCTTGATAACCACTAATATTCTTGAAAGTCGTAATCCTTTGGCATGAGGTTTCACTTGACGTTTCCTCCCTAGTATATGTGTCCAAGGGGACCCGAACGAATCGCAGATTTCTAAGCCTTGAAGCACTGATGCTGCTAGCACCAACAGAATTTTGAGCAGAAACAGAATCTTCTAGTTTAGAAGTACCATCTGGACCTTCAAAAAGGTGTGCGTGGTAACAAAGAATTGTTCCATCAGTCAATATTCCAAAAAGAAAAGGGCGACTGTGACGTCCAGACCATCTCAGCATAGCCAATTCGACAACCTTCATGTTTTGAGTACTTTCTTTTCTGCCAGCACCGGCAACTTCTTCATTCACCCCCTTCATCAGATCTTTAGCAGGTTCCCCCGTGCAGGTATCAAGGAGATGAGTTTTTCCAGAGACAAATTTATCCACGAAGAACACAGAATTGAAATTTGGCACATCAAATATTTCAAGGGCACCAGTCTCATAACAAACAACACAGTATATGTCACCCTGCTCATGAGCTCCACTGTCAGCACCATCAATAGCCTCGCTAATTCCAGTAGAAAGCCATGCATCTGTACTTGTCTTCCGGAGCCATGGCTCTGGCCCTTTATCATGATACAGTGTGCAGGCAGATACTGATTTCGTTGAGCTCTGAAAGGCAGACGGAGTGTTTACAGAAACTGTACAAGCAGAAGGATCTGAAATTCCAAATTAAACATGTCCCTTGTTAAAAATTCCAGAAAAGAAAAGAAAAAAGAAAAATCTGTTAAACAAACAGAGCAGAAGAAAACCACAGTTTCACAATACAACAAGGGCATGCCATGCCTGTACAAAGGCATATGAAAACATATATCATTCACCCAGATAGAATTTTTGGATCATATGGTATTATTACTGCAGTCAATTAACATTTACAGCCACCTGACTGTAAAATCCAATACCTTGGATGTTTCAGTTCAAACTTTAAACCTTAAGCAACTTGAAAAAATTAACAACAGCAGTGTCAAACTACAAGATTCTTCAAATTAATATCAATTACTGCAATTCCAGATGATATATGCCAAAACTATAGAGCACCATCTGAGGAACCTAATCTAGACAGAAGAGGTAGTTCCTACAAACTAGTCCAGACAACTGAATCAAAATGTTACTGGAATTCGGAGGGAACTTAAGGGTGAAGGAAAAGATATGAAAGATATTGTTGTGGAAGAATGGACTGCACATGAAGAAGGATCAAACATTTCCATGTGGAAAATAATCCATATTTCACTCATGAATATTTCTGATCCCTCCACTTTGAGTAGAATCAGACTTTGTGGGCCCATGAAGAAGGAAAATGTCCTTTCATTTCTTTCCCATCACTCCAACCAGCCAAACATGAAAAAAATCCAGTTCTATCCTTTTCTCCTCCCTGCAGTATAGAAGCATCATCAATATGGTTGGAGAAGAATGACAATCATGGTTGCACTTTCAAAGACCGCAAGCTTCTTTCTATATTCCTTGGTGTTGTCAAAGGCAAAAGGCAATAAAAGTGCCCGAATGAACCAAGGAGATATGCTATAGATTAAAAAAATATATATGTATAATATTATATTATATTATATAAATCTCAAATATATACCTTCCCAATTCAGATTAGATCATTAGAAAATAAAAAGAAAATATAAAAATACTATAACAGTCATATAAAGTTATATTTTATAAAGTTATAAAATACCATAACATAGTCACAGAAAATATAAAATACCATAACAAAATAAGATAATTTAAAGTAGAAAGTAGCCAAATAGATTAAAAAGAAAACTTAAAAATCATCATCATTATTCATTAATCTTCAAAAACATCTTCATCCATGCTTTCATGTTCTGTAATTGTGTTGTTGTTCTCTGTTCAACGCAAACTTTGGCTAGTATTTCTCTTCAAGTGTCCTTCCTTAACTGTATGTCTCCCACTTTAATGATTTTTTTACTGTTTTTTTCAACAAAAAAAAACCCCCAAGTTGTTTCTTGTGGTAAATTAAAAAATGAACAAAAAGGTCAAAACATAAATCAGTTAAAAAAATGCAATAAAAAAAGAAGTATTTCAATCTGGTGCTCGCTTTATCGCATGACACTCACTCATGAGGCACTCGCCTAGGCAGTGCTTCATTGAAATTCATCGCCCGAGGCTAATAAAGGCAGTGTCGCCTAGCCTCGCCTTGCCTGGTGCATCTCAGCATCTTGAAAACATTAATTCCTCCAGTACAGACCTTCAACAATGCTATAAGCTTATCTATATGAAGCTAAAATAGGAATTTTATTAAATGTGACACCATCAATACATTGATAGAGGTCAGCTTTCATAGTGTTTGGGTAACTAAAACTACAATCTTAGACACGTTCTAAGACTTTATAATGTGTATCAATCATATGGCTGATGCTTTACAATCTTAGAATTGCTATAGCATGACGCTACCAGCTAAAACAATAAGTTATACTTATTAGGTGAAGAGGCAAGGGCATTCTGGCCCATACAGTAATCTAGCATGAGAGCTCCCGAACTAGAATGGGAGGATCCAAGAACCTATCCCTAAAAATATCCGCATACTTTGAGCACAAAAGAAGGGTATGAGCCTCTTCATTGAGTTACAAAATCTATGAAATGCCTTCACAATTTGACCATGTCAAAATGAAAGGAACTAAAAGAAACGTTTCATGGAATGCTACCATCCATTATGGAAGCTTTCATGGAAACTTGCTTGGAAAGAGAGTTGTGAGCTAACAAAACCATATCATAAAACTAAAACAAATATGTTGAAAACTAATCCATGTCATAACATACCTCCAACAAGAATCTGAATACTCCCGTCAGCCATTCTAACTAAAACATATGGATCCACAATAGACACATGCATCACTGTGGAACTCTCAGAACGACCAGTTTCCGAATTAGAACCTCCAAAGCTTAAATCTTGAGTCATAAAAGAACCATCTAAGATTCGAGCACCACGTTCAAACACCTGAACAACTCGACGTCTGAGAAGGGAAATAACCAAGAAGCAGGAAATTTTAGTTTCTAAGTTGATATCAAGAAAATGGAGCCAATTTCTCATCTCAAGGGAAAAGAAATAAAATGGAAAATAATTTGCGAAACATAGTCAAGCAACCAGTAAAGCAATAAAATCATTCAGTCACAATTTACAGCAAGCCTTAGATGACATGTCTTCAATCACTTATCATTCTAATTTGTATGACAAGCCATACATGTGCCTATAGACAACAAGAAGCATAGCAAAAATCAATGGGAAAGGTAGTTGTATAGAATTTATTGGTAACAGTTGGCATTCATGCTTTATAACAGCATAAAAAAATCGATAGAACAACACCCATTTACATTTCAGAAATTGAATGAAAAGAAAAAATAGTCATCTAAAAGGCAAGCCAATATAAAGAAGCAAGGAAATCAAAGCCGCATTCATAAGAAAGTAAATTCAAGTCACTGAAATTAGATGAATTCTCACCTTCCAAACAAGTTCCCCGCAGCAATTGTTCTTCCTTGCACAAAATAGTCCACACTTTCAGTGACTTCCGTCAAATGATCAGCAGTTTCAAGCACCTACCCAGCATGCAAAAATAGATTGCAATTAAAGAATCAAATTACATGATATTGATCGTAAACTATACAACTAAGGAGGTGTTTTTGATAAGAAAATGACAACATTTGACACTGCAAATTAGGTTTGATTTTTAAATTTTCTCCTCCATCATCTCAGTGTACATGTAGATGACTTTCAGAGTATAAGATGCTTTGCACTTATATTTAGTCATGCTTAGGGAGAGATGCACATGTACATGATTCCATGCGCTTTAGCAAATAAAAAATAGGGGTGGCAAGCTCCTAAGGTGGACATAGAGATTACTGTGAAAAAGACATGAAATTACACCCCATAAATTATTCCAAAACTAGCAACTTATTGCCCAGTATTCATAACGAATTACTTGAATTTTGAAGATGGAGACATACATTAAAATTACAGATAATAAACAGGATAATTCCCTATAGATGAGAAGCAGAAATAATAAACATTCATAGGGGAGAGAGAGAAAGAGAATTAAATTTCACAGATAGAGGCATTCATCAAAATTATAGATAATAAACAGGTTGATTCTATATAGATGAGAAGCACAAAGTATCGAAGTCCATACCAGTGTGTGCGAGAAAGAGAGAGGGAGAGAGATGGACATTTTCATTTATAGCGTTCAAACTGCCTAAGTACAAGAAGTTGGCTCATATTCTTATTATAGCTATATCCTCTATTTAAACTATGATGACATCAAGTAGAAACTCTTTGTGGTATAGCATCGATCCCATTTAATAGGGGATTGTGCAAGTGCTGACCTGAACAATGTCCTAAGCTCCTATATTTATCTCAAGTCTTCTGAAAAACAATAAGGCATATTATGTGGATGTATATTTCAAACTTATTTTTGCAACTCTACTGCACTCACATATTTTACCCTTTTTTTTTTCTCATTTGATTCCATAACTTTCCTGACTTGCCACTTTCACTTTGCCTACTTACCTAGACAATTCTGATAATTTTACTGAATGCAGCAAATGGTCACTTGTATGAGAAAACACGAAGAAAAAAAAGACACCAAAATGCGGTGAAAGGACTGGAAAGTCTCTTGTTCAGTTATAAAGATATTAAACATAGCTCTTTCCATATGTTTGTATTATTCCAAATTGGAAATTGCAGAGCAACTTGATATTTTAATAAAATATTAAAAATAAGATGTGAAGACTTCTAACAAGTATCTTCTATGCATCAGGTCATAAGAAGTTCAACTGAGAACCACACAGTTTGCAGATTTTGCAAATAAATTCTGTTAACACAAGTTAATGAGATTACCATTGTACGTGCCTCCATACTTATGATCAAATATGCATGATATTCATCATCCGAAGCCATTTTCAATGAGTCAACACTATGACTACGTGCATTCTTGTGGTAAACAGTCCAAATTCCTTTACATCCAGGAAGTTCAACCTGTATTCAGAAACACGTGTACAAGAAAAGATGCACTTAGCCAGGAGAAAAGTTGGTCTTAATGAAGTTGCAGTGCATAATTGTAAAACTGTACAGATTGAATAATGATTCCATTTACAAACTGTTTAGATAAAAGATGGTATCGTGTTGCAAACTGTCAGTGGCCTAAATGTAAATATTAAATCAACAATATCATCATCAATGAGACATGAAAGTACTTGATATTAACAAACTAGGATATAAAAACTTTCATCTTGATAGAGGATTCTCTGTTGTACCTGAGAAGGAAATATTATGAAAAAAATGAAAAGAGTGGTGGTAAAAGTTACTGGACCTTATGGAAGTAATCACAAGAAGTTTTAAGGGGAAAGAATGATGTTTTACCAGCAACAATACATTGTATGATCCAATAATAAGGACATCCAAAATAGTTAATGAAAAATATTCAAATAACAGAATCTGTATGGCATTGTAACATGGATACAACTCTATAATCCAAACAAAATCATAAGAAATTATAAAGCTCGAAGCTATTTCCCGTCTAAGAATCATAAAAATAAGATTAAGGATAAACCTCTGTAATCATTTCTGGGCGAATTGATTGCTGAAGGACACAGAGAGCGCCATTTTTACCGTGTCCGGAACAGCACACCTGAAAAGATTAACCAAGAAAAATTTAAAGATCATAGAATTTGAAACAAGAGCTTTTCCATTCTGAAACTCTTGACTCAAAAAAATCCATAAATCATAACTTCTTATTAAACATGGAGCCAATTGTTAGATCTGAAGCCTGGTGGTACCAGAAATCAAATTGGGGGAGGGTGCTGAACATCTTGAGTGAACCTCAAAACTTACAGTAACTTATTCCTGAGATTTCACTTCCTTACCTTCTAATAGGTTTTAGAATGTCAAATATGTAAAACATAACAAAAATAGCAGTGTGATGTGTGAAACTAACCAATTCATAGTTGCTTTGTTTGGAGATTCCAGTTGCATTTGCATCCGCATTAATCCTTAAACCATATGCAAAGTCCTTCAAAGGGCCAACATTGGTCAACGAATCCCTCACTGTAAATGAGAAAGTTTTCTGTACCCATAAAGACAAAAAAGAGGGACAGGATTATTAAAAAAAAAATGTTATTAGGAAAAATGCAAACCAGAATAAAATTAGAATAGACAGTCAAAGCTAAAATATCACAATAATTGTGGCAAAACATTTTAAAAAAAAAAATCTGCCCATTATGGTCACGGTCATGGCAATCAAGAAACACATTTGTGTTGTTTTCAGTGATAGGAAAAGGAGGATCATTTTAGATTAGCCTCTGACTTGAAAATAAAACTAAGAAGATCAATAGGGTGCTATTGCTAAACTTAGAAGGATAGTGGAAATTGTTCAGTCTTCTTCCTCACTTTGAGTCCAACATGTTAGATGGCGCGATGCGACGTGATTTATCTTACCTATGAGTCAAGATCAACCCCAGTAGCTACCTCAAACTCATACTTGAGTTGTAAAACTCAAATCCTTTATTCTTTAATCAAAACCCTTAAATCCCCATATTTCCAGGCCTGGCTCATCATAAAATGCTTTTAGTTGTAGGACAGAAATTCTAATCTGCCCTGCATCATTCCCAGGATAAGTGTTCTTGCTCCTTTATTTTTTACTTCTATAAAATGCATTGTGGATAAAGTATAAAGGAGAACTATAACCGAATACAACCTGTGATGATTCGGCATTATTTGGCGCTGAACTATACAAGGAAAGTTCCTCCCCGCTAACCATATCTTGTAAAGCATCAGAAGAGGACACCTTCAATCGCTTTGCTGAAGGCAAATCACCTTCAATATCTCCAACCTGTAGATACACAGGTAGCAGAGAAGGTTTCAGAATTATAGAAAAAAGAAAACAGCAATTGATAGAGAGAAATTTGCTTGAAAACAACTCTGGAAAAGAAATTTTTTATCAAGACCAGTTGTGAGAGGATAAAAATAATTAGTCTGACAATTTTAAGACTAAGATTTACAACATGATCCAAAGATGATTGCCAGTTGCTTGAATTTCAGAGGCAGAAAACATGTAGAATTTGATGGGCCAAAACAATTTCATTGAACTTGTCAACATTAACTTGCAAAGAAGAATGGAAGGCATCCAACACAATACCTCTTCCTTTAAACCAGGTGACAACATTGAAGATCCCAATCCAGAAGTAAACTGCACAAGCAAACTGTCTCCCAAACGACTTCCCAGAAAAAAGAACGAGTTTCCAAGTGTTGTAATATCCTGTATGAAAAAAAATGTTTTTAGGAGAAAAACATAGTCAAGAATTATATCAATGGAAAGAATACAGAAGAAAGCTTCACATGAAAAGGAGTTTAGGACAAAGAATCTGTTAGAAGTAACTAACCGAAGTAAGTACAGAAGCTTTAGACTTGGAAAGATCAAGTCTCTGCACAACCCTTCAAGGGGAGAGGAAAAAGAAACATCAAAAACATGAGCTATTCAAAAAGAAACTTGATTCCAAAAGCACATGGAATATGAAAGATTCATAACATCAGAGCAAAATGATTTGAAAAAGGAAACACATGATGCAATTTCTTAAAACATGAAAATTTTGGACCAGCAAAATTTAACCTATTGTAAGAATTGCATACCAAGCTAAACTTTCCAAAGTGTTTAGCTTCTCAAGATCATCTCTTTTCACATGTATTTCAAATCTATAAATCTATCTAGATCCAAATTTAAAATTTGATCTCTTTAGGGTAACAGTGCATAGTACCAAATCCCATCACATGATTTGCAGCAATATAACAATTTCTCTAACCGCCGACCACCATTGCTATTTATAACCATCATCTTGTGAAGCAAAAAAAACTCTTAGAGCATTAATAAAATATAGCAATAACCAAACTTCAAAAACTATGTCAACAACCACAAACTTGCACACAGATAAATACCCAAACAATCTAGATTGCACATCTGAAAACAAGAAAAAATGAAAGGAAAAAAAAATCATCTCTGTGCTTTTTCATTCTTCTAGAACTCCTCATATCAAGTAATCTTAATAGCTATAGTGGCCACTTGCAATATCACAAAAATAAACTAAATCTCAATTCAAAGACACCTCCGTCCCAAACTAGATCGATCTGCATAGCTCTGTTCCTCTCAATCAGCTTTGTTGCTGGCTAAACTCTAGAATTTAGGATTTCAAGCAAGTTATTATTAGTAATGCGGGAGCTGCTAATTGTTGCAAGAAAATAGATAAATAAAAAAGAGATGGGACGCAGCTACCTTCCATCATAAACAAGGGTCAGTAACAAGAGTTCCCCAGTTTTTGTTGACAGCAAGGCTACATCTTTTGATAGCCAAGTTGCATTGGCAGCATCAAGTTCCACACTGAAAGTTGCTCTTGGCAGCTCTTGACTAATGAAAGGGGAAAAATAAAAGAAAATGCAAACAAAAAGGCAGCATGTTTATAAGACAAACTGGAAAACTAAACAGCAGATTAATTCAATTGAAAGCTATAGTAGCGTGAAGAGGCCAATTTTCTAAAATTTTAGCACAGACCAATTGCATTCACATTTAAGGGCTTGCTATTTTACAAAATGATGACAGAAAAACACAATACAGTTCAGATATTTTATTGTTTGTCTGAAGGCATGGTTTCAAAGAGGTAGACAGAGTAAATACCTGCTATCAACAGAAGCAGCGTAGCTGTTCAGAGCCAATGCACAAGAAGCTGACTGCACAAACAACACACTCAGGTGTTATTATGCTTACAGATGAAAGAATAAAACTAGAAATATATCCATCAGAAATCAGACTCTGGCAGCAGTTGAGCTTACCTCACTGTGATAATGGATAGTGTTCACACCAATCACAAGAACACCGCCAATGGGAGATGGCACTGCAAGCAGCTTATAAGCATCATGCGGGAGATTCTGAAGGAGAAAACAAATGTAAGAAAAAACTCTGCAAACTCCCAAATAATATATGAATTTTTTGGGGGGCTGTATGACGTAGTTATTACTTGAGACAATGTCCAATAAGATGGAAAAATGCGAGACCACCAGTTTTAACCCAAAGCAGAAAACTAAGACATCTTCATTGGAGATCAGAATTATTATGATGATTTGAAAATATTTATTAAAAATGCCAAAACCTTCTATAAAGTGATGCTTTGATAATATCTATGCCCACCATGAATATATACAAGGCTAGATGTGTCAAGGTGGCACAACGTATGGAGACCTAACTGTCGAGAAATCTAGAGAAAATTCTCTGGTATTTTTATTAAATCTAAATAATAGTCTTTATCTCCATAAAATAAACTAGACATCCCTATTTATATTATCCTAAAATCTTTTATAGGAAAGGATTCCTAATTAAAACTTATCTAATTAATAGAATCAATCTAGCATTACGATTCTTAAATGGTAAAATACTAATTAAATTAAAAGTCCTAATGTAAAGAGGAAACAAATAATTAAAATCCAAAATTAACTAGGAAAATAATTAAAACAGGAAAATAGTAATTTCATGTTTCATATCAAATGCTTTTGGGTTTCTTTGCAGACTTCTTTTTAGGTTTGGCCTTGTCAATCTGGTTCATAACTCCTAGGATAATTGTTCTCCATCACTAGACATAGGTCTCAAGAAATAGGCCTGTATAAAATTTCATATAAAGGTGACAAAAATTTGCCAAAACACAGCTTTTCTAATATTAATTTTTTGATTCCTTAAGGTAGTTCTTTTAGAAACATACTCCAATAGACCATATAAGGGTAGGTTGCTTCAAAGTTGTACTGATACTAAGAGCAGAAATCATGCAAGTATGATGCTTCCACACAACACGCCCAGCCCAAGTAAGCTCTCGCTCGTGAAGGACAACCACCACAGGTTCAATATAATCTGCATATTGCAACACATCAGGAAACATCAAACAGTGTCGGAAATGTAAAATGATCAAAGCTCTTGTGTACATGTTAAAATGAGAATACACAACTACCTCATACAACATGCTAATGCCTTATGAAGAATACATCGTATGAAGACAAAGTGTGGAAAGGTAGACTACCAGATTTCAAACTTGCAATCAGCAATTTAAAATGTCAATTAAAAATATGCAGTACAAAAAGTTTGGCATGCATATGTATCTATAATTCAGAAAAGTCTTTATCTTCAAAAATTAACCCAGACCTAGTTTGATCTACATATTCTTCATAGGTAAGATACAAACCTCGGACCTACCCCCACCATACCCAAACTTTTTTGCCAGTGTTGACATGCTCACATATTGCAACATTCGTTTTAAACATCCATTAGCCCCAGGTTTTAGGTTCAAAGCACGGTATAGACAAGGAAATTGGGTTCATAAACCAGACTCACCATGCACAAATATGAAATCTTTTACATGTTTCATGTCTAAATCTCTAAGATTGATGATGTAAGAAGAGGCAATATGAGCAGAGATAGCAGCTCCGGAACCAAAAGCATCTTCATCTTGAACCAAGGCAGAACCAGCCTGACAACAAAAGTTTCAGGGTCAAAATTTTCTGTCTCAAAGATTAAAGTAAAGACATTACTATTTTCAATTTCTTTCATGAGAAACCACCTCATAAATGCAGGCACAAAGGACTACCACCCATTCACAAAGCAAAAGAAACTAACAACAAAGTTCAATGACTGTAAATCAGAAAGTAAACATCTGGAACAGATAATCTATGAATTATATGAAGTCTTCATTGCAAAAGAATATGCTTTCCAGCAAGCCAAAACCCAAAATTTTGGCAAGAATCCTTCAAGTAGTTGAGTGGGTAAACCAGGAAAGTGGTTCATTCTGCTTCAGAGTTTGGAGCTCTACTAAGCTTGATCATGGGAAACTGTCTTCTTAAAGAAAGAATAATGTAGGTATACAAACTAAAAATAGTAGGAGTTCCCGATGCAGGGAAAATTATTCATATGGGAAAGATCCAATACCAAGCGACAGTGAGCTGGTGCTATAGTCAATCTGTGGAAAGCAGTGGTTTATTAGAATCAGCACTCTTCCCCTTACGCTCTTTCACTTTGCTCCTTGCACAAAACCCAAAATATTGTTGAAGGTATAAACCCCAAGAGTTCTTTTTTTTTTTTCTCTGCCTGTACAAAAACCATATCTCCAAGGGTCTGTCAAGAGTTGCTTTCTTTATTGTTTTTTATTATTTTTTTATGGTTCATTTTTGATACAGGAATGAGTTAAATGTTATGGTTCATAGTTCATTTAATTTCAGAATCAATCCCGGATGGTATCTGGGTTCATATCATGTATAAAAATGTGCCTTGTGTATAATGGCAACATCCAGCTCGAGACCCTTTGATATTCACAACACTTTAGAACAGTTTTATGTTGTAAATCTATCAGGTGTGATTACTTTACATGCTATTTACAAAAACATGATTCATCTTAAAGGAAAAAAGGGTTGAAGTAGTTGAATAATTTGGATTACAGAGAGTTAAAAGTTTGACTACATTAAGCAGGAAAAGTTACCTGAGCAGCCTTAAGTATTATCATCTGCAAATCATAAACAAGAACACCTCCGCATCTTCCTTGAGGATCAACCTTTACCAATGGACCTCTTGCAAATGATTCTCTACCTCTTTTCAAATGACGCCAGTCTGGACCTTCAAAACAATGCATAGAGCTGAAAAGGAATGAATTTTAAACAAAACAAGAAGTAAAACATTGTCAGAAAGTCAAATAGATTTGTAGTAGCACAACTACCAAAATGCAATCAAAAGCTCCACATCAACAATGATGATAGACAGTATAAAACTTTACCTCGTGCGAAGTCCATGAATTGAATCATCAAACTCCAAAACAGAAATCTTTGCATCTTTAAATGCTAATATAATAGAATCCCTTCTCCTAGAATCATCACCACCTTCAACAGACAACACCCCCATTGACTCAACATTACCATGTAACCTGCAAAACCAATTCAACATTACCCTTCAAAAGACAAAAAAAAAAAAAAAAGACAGGAACAATGAACAATTACATTGATAACCTCGGAATAAAAATCAAGTCTCTAACTTGACCCAAACCCAAAACTACAAACACCTAAATCCACACATTCACCAGAAAATGTTAGCTAGTTTAGCTTCCAATTTACCCAAAACCAAAAAACACAAACATCAGGTTTCCATTTTGAGCCAAACCCACAACAGATACATCCAAGACCAGCATACTGTTTAATCAGATATTTCAATGAGCCAAACCCGAGAACCTAAACCCTAAATTTCCACACACACCACTAATATCTACCTTCTTTCAATCAAATTTCCAAATTCATCCAAAACCAGCAAGCCCAAACCCCTAAAACCTTCAAAACGATCGTTCCTTTTTCAAATTTACCATACCTGTAATGGCAAACAAGCTCAAGAGAAGCTCCAGCAACACCATCCATAACTCCACCACGCTTCAATTCACCCGAACTCCTCGCCCCCTCTTCTTGAACCCTGACAACATAGAGTTCAAGAACATTACCGGAAGCAACAATTAGGTTCGGAGTAGGGCCAATTCCTCCACCGCGGCGGCGGCGTGAAGGCCAGTCAGAGTCAAGATCGTCAGTGGGTAGTTGAGGAAGATGTGCTGACTCGGAGCGAGAATGGGTTACGAAACCAGAGACGCACGTGTCTATGGTGGTTGGCCAGTGCATCATCTTGTAGGCCGCGTAGCTCATTGTGGTTAGGGTTTGGATTTGAGAAAATTGGGGGTTAGGGCTTTTGAATTGGAGAGAAGAGAGGAGCTTAAACCCTTTTTGTTTGGCGGGAGGGATATGGGTGAGAAAATAGTGGCAAATTGATTGTAAGATGAGTAGATTAATATTTCAGTCCCTGAATTATTAACAGAATCATAACTTAGTCTTTCGTTTCTTAAAACCTTTAGATTTTAGTTGCTCGACTCTTGTTGACCTTTTTTTTAATTAGAACACTATACATTTGTTACTTTTTTTTTTCTTAGTAGTGATTAAGAAAAAAAATAAAAAAATTATTTTACCGAACTCATCTAGAAATATATGAGTACTTAGATTATGATTATGTGAAGACTCTCTTGTCACATATAACATCCTAATTATAAAATTTAGTCTTAAATAAAAACTATTTTTTTATTTTAATTATAATTTTAAAAATATTTAGTTAATTAATACATATTTTACAATTGCATATCTCGAGCAATCATTTAAATAAGATCTTAACTCTTTGTATAGTTACATATTCATCATTAACATAATATATAAAAGCGTGTGGGTTTTTTACTTAAGCTTTTTTATTGCTTTCTATCTCATAATTCATTATGGATTGTAATAGTGATTTTTTTGAACATCTTAATTTGATCCTTGAACTTTTTTTTTCACAATTAAACCCTTTTAAACCCAAATTGGATCCCAATTACATGTATTTTGGGAGGTGAGGGTTGAATTGAAAGAAATAGGGCTTAAATGAAAAACACATGTAACATAATTGGCGGCTTTGCCATTTGTTTAAAAATTTCCTTTTAGTCTTTTATCCTTTTAAAACTATTAGGTAGCTGGTTTCTATAATTTTTAAAAATTACATTTTGACATCAACTTTATTTTATTTTTTTTAGTCATTTTTTAGTGGGGGAGAGAGAGGGAAGTCACTAGATTTTAGTTGAAAGAGAGAAAGTTGTTGTTAATAATGATTTTAACCACTAAAACAATTGTTTTTTTGTGTCAAATGATTCCGTATAATAAAAAGAGTTAAGATTAAGTGTTTTTTAATCTTAAAAACACCTAAAAAAAGATATGGGGTTTGGAAATTTTTTTATTCAAGTTGATTATGGGTTTTGGGTTTTTTTGTGTTTTTTTTATTCAATTTCAATGATGTTTCCTAAATGGTTGTTATAAAAAGGGGGTTTGAAAGTACATGTATGGATCAAAAAAACAAGAGTTTTATTTTCCAGCCACCACAGTACTAGATTTTGTGCAACGTTGTTTATTTTTTTTCTTGGCAAATACATCTGCCCCATGGACTTTAGAAAAAAAAAATGAAGGCTTACAAGTGGGCTCTTTTTTATGGGCCAGACGCAAGGCCTGACTTCATTTTTTTATATATATGTTTTTTTTATTATCTTGTTTTTTTAATTACTAATTTTATATATGTATTTTTTAAAATAATTTTTGCATTTATGTTTTAATTAACACCCATTTTTTGTGATTTTTTTTAGCTTATTTAGCATTTTTTAAATAACAATTATTTTTTAATTATATTGAGCGTGTGTTTAATTTTTTTATGAGGTTGGTGTAGTTCATTTATAATTTGGAATTTTCTTTCTCTTTTTTTATTCAATAAATTTCATGTGTGTTTCAATTTTTGTTGTAAATTGATTTTTATAAATATATTAATTAAACACAACTGGGCAAATGACCTATATTACGATATTAAATATCTTTATTTATATTTATCGCTCAAGTTTTTCCCGTTACATTTTTATTTATCATTGATGGTTTTTTTAATTTATTTACAAAATAGTTTGTAATTTATGTGATTAGATGTGTTCATAAGTTTTTCGATTTATATTTAAATTTTTTATGTAAAAAACATGTTGAAAAATTCTACATGTTTGATTTTTTTTAAAATCATGTATTGTGTCTTCAACTGGATCCTTATTCTTTTGATTATTTTTTGACCCTTTAATAATTTTATTTTTTAAAATTTTACCATTCAATCTAAGTTGATTATGTATTGCTTTTATTGTTGTTGTTGTTGTTATTTTGGTCCTTATTCTTTTTATTTTTTTTGTTAATGTTTTTATTCTTTTCAATTTAAATCTGAAATTAAAAATTTATTGTTACCCTTTGATTTATTTTTTCTTATGATTTTAACCCTTATTCTTTTAATTGTTTTTTTTTTTGATTTTTTTATCTATATTTTTTTCAAGTCATCCTTTAACGTTTTATTTTCTAGGAATTGACCTTTAAAATTTTTTCGTGTACAGTGCTTCTAGTATGATAACCCGGGTCATGACTTTGAAAAGTTGACAAGGATTGACATTTTTTTTCTTTTTTGATAATGTCATTCGATGCTTTTTTTAAATGGCTTTGTGGTTATCTTTATTTTTTTTTTTCTATTGAATTGTCACATCATGACCTAGGATTGTTAGGTTAATCCGTACCAGCTCACCCCTTAATGTTCAGATTATATGTTTACTCTGCTGATTCAGATTGATTCACACCAGTTCTTTATCTCTCTTTTTTTTAATCATGTTTCGTCATTTCATATTTAATTGGTTAAAAATTAAACAACATCATTTTTTTACTTTTAGATAAAAAAAAATTATCACGTTATTGTGGTGAATTTATATATATTTTCCTATTTTTTATTTTTATATATAATTTAAATAAAACTAATTTATTTAATTCATTGATACTATAACCTTAGTTATTAAATTTATTTTAAAAAAATAAAGCACTTGCAAATGTGTATCCGTAGCTTAGCACGAACGATCATCTGATTAGATATATCCCATGTTTTGAGGTTTATTAAACAATATTATCTGTTTGGAATTGTGATTGCTTTTCAAAATGTTTTTTACTTAGAAATGTATTAAAATAATATTATTTTTATTTTAAAAAATTATTTTTGAAATCAGCACCTCAAAATGATCTTAAAATACCAAAAGAAATATATTTATTTGAAGTAAAGAAAAAAATAAAAATATTTTAATTTTTTTAAAAAATATTTTTAAAACACAAAAACAACATGATATAAAACATGCTAATACCCATTTAAATATCTATTATGATATCATTCTTCCAACTCAACAGTGAATCATATGTGAAAACACCAACACAACATGTTACTAAATAATATTATCACAACAAATAAGCATAATCACGGCCACCATAATTTCCGGAGGGAGTGAAGACATGAGAGGATTTCTTATTGGGATTGAAATAATCCCAACAGGTCTAACAAAAATTAGGAAACCACTAGCTTCTGTATTGCTGATCCGTCTTGAGCTGTGTTTTTATCAGTAAATTCCCATAAAAGACTATGATCTCCACTCAAATCTTGAGTTCTGCTGCTCTTGGATATGATTAATTAATTTATTGACTTCCGATGAAGAGTACAGCAAGAAATATTCCCTTCCTTTTCTCCACCAGCTGGGAATGGAAAAATTTGTACATCTAGGACTCAGCTTAGTGGGGGAATCCAGGGTTCAGGCTTGATTTGGCAGGCTCTATATGAAATTTAGACCTTCATTCTATGTTTGTTGTTCTTCAACTTGCTTCTCCTTAAGCCTAGTCCAGGGAATCCAGGCTGTGACGACGCTGTTGATTTTATGTTCATCCGAAAGACTTGTGGTGGCCGGCTCCTCCGAAACACTGATTGTTCTCTCTGTGGGCTTTGTATCTCGCTAGGGCTTAATGTTGCATGTACAGATATAGGAAGCTCGTTGTGACCAAGTGGATAGAAATGACAGCTGAATCTGATTATAGGAACTGGTATGGAACATGAGCACAGCATCTAGAGTCAACTATTCTTTTCAAGTCATGTATTCTTCTGGTTGGTGAAGGATTTTAGTGAAGGACAATATGATCATGTTTACTGGGAAAAATGTTCTTTAGGGAGGGCTTAATTAGGATGCTGGATTGGAATAACTATCATGTTTCTGAAGACAGTAGCTAGATAATTGGATGAGAGGTAGAATTACAGTTGAATTTTTCAGAAAAATAGTATTTCCATTGGTGAGCAACTGTCAATTAGTTAGGAGGGTAGAGATTCTTCGTCTTCCTTACATGCAAATATCATCAATTTCCTCCTTCATTACAGACATATTGTCTTTCTTTTATGATCATATTTAACATTTTTTAAAATATTTTTCATCTATGCATTATGCATATCTGCATACCATTTTTGTTTTCTTATTATTCTGCATTACCCGTACTCACTGGGAAGAATCCTAATCTACGTATCCCTTGATTTCTTAACTTTTAAAAAAATATCTGCATAACATTTTTCACCTTCTCAACTAGTTTCTTGTTATCCTCCAACAGCAGACTTCAAGTCAAGGCCTTAAACCTGTCAGGATTCGGAGTTTTTGGCATCTTGAAAAATTCCATGTTTCCCATCTCAAACATTTGGTCTTCTTGACCTCGGTAGAAACATTTTAGTGGAGTAATCCCCTCCCACTTGGAAACTGTGGCCAACTTCTGTATCACAATGGCTTAGGAGCTTCAATATCTGCTTAATTACATTTCTAAATGCCATTCATAGTTCTCTTTCAGGTGATGCCCCCCCTAAGGTAAGCCTTGGCAATGTAAATTAAACACAAGCATGGCTGGTGATGAAAAGAAAGACAAGCAACAAACAAGCTAAAACCAAAGGTAGTTAAAGGACTCACTTGCAATTCCAATGAGAAACGCTTTCAAGTTTTCGAACCACTAGAAATCATGATCGACCTTGTTTTTGCTTCTTTCTTCTGATCGATCGTTCTAGTTGAGTAAATATTTTGAGGGTGTCTTCAAATATTCTCATGAGAGAGTTTCATCCCCTTAGATGTCTCTCCAGTTTAACTTAATTCTTTGGTCTCTCAACTGTAGATATTACTATCAATGCTTAGTCTTAGGGATGGAGTTCTTAGCTTTTCATAGTATTCTACTTGTGTTATATACTCACTTTTATAACTCTCACTTCTATGCAGTTTCTTATTAAAGGCTGTTGGGAAAGCACTAGTTTTATTTCTCAAGTTAAGGTGCTGGTTTTCCTCCGGATACTAAGAAGATAATCCATGGAGAATGGATGTTAATTAGTAGACAACACAGTAACTTCCTATTAATGAATAGGAAAGGAAGGTGGCATGCATGCCCTAGTACTAGGGCTACAAAATGGTAGTGGAAAACATAGTTATTAAACCTGAACTTATGACTTTCACTTGGAAAACTTATGATATAGAGCTATGGGTCGGAGTTTTAATTTAAATTTAAAAAAACTATTGACCCAACTAAATTTAATTGACATAGCTTGTTGAACATTACTCAATTACCTAACCAAATTCGATCATGAACATTTAAAGAATTCTTTTTTTTAAACGATGACTTTGAAGAAGTTAGAAGTAGTTAATCTGGAAAAGGTCTACGGCAATGTATTTTGCTTCAGTTATTGGGAGCAACTTGAATACTTATTCCTTGATCAAAGTTCTCTTCCGACATAGATTCTTTAGAATATTGAAATATTATCTGTTCTTGAAGTTTTGCCTGTGAGTGAATGTCACCTTACCAACTCAAGGTAAATTAAAAATTCTTCACCTGCAATCCTGAGAAGTATATATAATTCAACTAGTCAGGTTTTAAATTTGTTTTTTAAAAATTATCGGTTCGAGTCTCACAAACCTTAAAATTATTGAAGGTTTACATGGTCATTAAATTCAGGATTTGTGGAATTAGTCGAGGTACGTATAATCTAACTTGTGGGATTCACGTTAAAAAAAAACGTTTGAATCCTACAAACTAGCTTGTGCATACCTCTACCTACCTACATTTATATCGATAAAGATGCTTCCATCACTAATTTGACATGATTTGTGATGAATTGTTTAGGATGGTATGAACTGAGGAACTTGGAACAGCTAGATCTTTCTTGAAATAATCTAGGAGGTATTCTCCCAGCTTGTTTAGAAAACTTGCCATATCTACGACTATTGTCTAGAGTAAAATTAGAGCAGTTGACGACATTAGAGTTTATCAAGCTGCCAAACAACAATTTGGGTGGGCAAATACCTCCCCCGCCCTCAGTTTCAAACTCTTCTACCTTGAGATCTCCCTGTATCTAAGTGGTAACAAGGAATCATGGGCGAGCTTGTAGTCTTTACGAAGGAAATAGAGTGCCCCAAGTGATGCTGGTGCAGGTTTTCATGGCTGCTGGCAATTACTGCATAATCCTATAGGCAGCAAAGCTCATTGTTGTGTACATGCTGAAATAGTAAGAATCCCAAATTGGAAATGGGACTCATCAGCAACAAATCTGGAGCAACCAACAGACCAGGAATGTCTATATTAACTAGAGAATCAGGCAAGCATTGAATATACAAAGGATGTAATAATAAGTTGTATTGGTAAATGATGTTTTCAAATCAATCGAGATTAAATCCTCTTTTAAATTGATTTTAAGATGAATTAATAGATAACTCATTGGTGAATGAACTCAAAAGATGGAAGACGTAGAGCCTAGAGGTTGGTGTTGTGCAACAATCCACTTGTTTAACACGAGGTTAAAATTAAGAAAGCATTGAATATACGAATAATAATTTGCTAGGGTGCCTTTGTGTATACTTCATTGATGGAGAAATGTTGAAGTAAGGTGGGCCCTAATGAGTCTTGAAAACAACATCATTTTTATATTGGTGATGTGCATGATTCTGGCTTAAAAAATTAAGATGGCAAATGGCAAAAATCATAGTCTCCTTATCTCCTCAACATGACCCTTATTTAACTTTTCTTTTAAGCAAAGCTTCACATTCTCTCAAATATTCAAGTGTCAAAGTTGCACAAAACGACCAAAACGAACACCTTGGACTCTTTCCTTACACCTGCTGCCACTAGTTTCCCCATAAAGAGCATTTGCCGCCCCACCTCATCTACACACATAAAGACATCAAAGTGTCATAGGAAACAGTAAAAAAACATTATAAATTCAGAAGAAAAACCATTACACAGACAGAGAATATAGCTCACAACTTCGGTACAAACCACTTCCCTTGTCATGTTTAGTTTGGTCTATGATCATTAGTTACCATGTTTCTGCTTTGCCAAAGTTTTGTTGTAATCTCTCTTACCCTTTTCCTAGCTTCTTCACCAGCCTCATTACCTTCATCAGCAATTGACCTTCTCAAGTTCCAAGATAGTCTTCCGTTACTTTCTCAAAAGCTCTTGCCATGGAACCAATCAAGCTCATCTTCCTCTCCTTGCCAATGGCCGGGAGTTTCTTGCTATCCCAACAAAAGTTTTCAAGTCAAGGCCTTAAACCTGTCAGGATATGGTCTTTCTGGTGTCTTAAACAACTCCATTACTTTTCTCTGCCGCCATAAACATTTGGTCTTACTTGATCTTAGTGGAAACCATTTCACCGGTGTTATTCCTCACTTGCTTGTGAACTGTGGTCAGCTCAATACCATTCTTCTCAATGACAATGGCTTGGAAGGTTCAATTCCTGCTGATGTTTTCAAATCAAAGAAGCTTGTACAGTTAGACTTGGGCTACAACTCTCTTTCTGGTAATATTCCTCCTGAGGTAAGCTTTTGCACCAACCTTGAATACCTAGGGTTGTATAACAATTATTTGAGTGGAGCGGTTCCAAGTGAAATATTTTCTCTGCCAAAGTTGAATTTCCTGTATCTTAACACAAATAACCTAACAGGGTTGTTGCCAAATTTCTTACCTTCCTGCGCAATCTCTGATCTTTGGATTCATGGGAATGCATTTTCTGGATCTCTTCCTTTTACTCTCAGTAATTGCCAAAACCTTACTGTGTTTATCGCCTCTCAAAACAATTTTGAAGGAGTCATTGCACCAGAGATTTTCAAGGGTCTTTTGCAACTTGAAGTTCTTTATCTTGATGGAAACAAACTTGAAGGGGAAATTCCAGAAACTTTGTGGGGTCTTGAAAAATTACAAGAGCTTGTTCTTTCAGGGAACAAGCTGAATGGCACAATATCTGAGAGGATTTCTCAATGCCCTCAGCTTATGAACATTGCTCTTTCTGGTAATAATCTTGTTGGTCATATTCCTAGATTAATTGGAACTCTCCAATATTTGACCAATCTAATTCTCTTTGACAACAAGCTTGATGGCTCATTGCCTGCTGAGATTGGAAATTGCAGTTCACTTGTTGAATTTAGGCTTCAGAATAACCATATAGGAGGGAGCATCCCTCCTGAAATATGTAATCTTGAGAATCTTGAGGTTCTTTTCTTGTCCAATAATTTTATTGAAGGCCATATTCCAAGGCAGATAGGGAGATTGAGCAGCCTTAAAATATTAGCTCTGTATAGCAATAATTTGAGTGGTATAATCCCATCTGAAATCACCAATTTTACAAAACTCACCTATCTTTCATTTGCTCATAATGATCTTACTGGTGAGGTACCAATTGATCTTGGGAAATATTCTCCAGATCTTGATAGACTCGACCTAACCTCGAACTACCTTTATGGACCAATTCCTCCCAATGTATGCAATGGCAAAAATCTGAGAGTTCTGACCCTTGGGGACAACAGGTTTAATGGGATCTTTCCGGTTGAGATTGGCAAGTGTTTGTCTCTAAGGAGGGTGATTCTTAGTAACAATCTTCTAGAGGGGAGTATACCAACCGATTTGGAGAGGAACTCTGGGATTTCTTACTTGGAAGTTAGAGGAAACTTGATTGAAGGAAAAATACCTGCAGTGTTTGGTTCTTGGAGCAATCTATCAATGATTGATTTTTCAGGGAACAAATTCTCTGGCTCTATACCTCCTGAGCTTGGAAAGCTTGCAAATCTTCAAGCCTTGAGACTTTCTTCTAATAATTTAACGGGAAGCATTCCCTCTGACCTCAGTCATTGCAGAAAGTTAATTAAAATAGACTTGAGTAAGAATCAGTTGTCAGGAAAAATTCCTTCAGAGATCACTTCATTCGAAAAATTAGAAAGCCTTCTCCTTCAAGAGAACAAACTTAGTGGAGCTATTCCTGACTCCTTCTCTCGTCTTCAAGGTCTCTTTGAATTGCAGCTTAGCAGTAACATGCTTGAAGGTCCTATTCCTTGCAGTTTGAGCAAGATCAACCATTTTAGTTCAGTTCTTAATCTGAGCTATAATAAGCTTTCTGGTAAAATCCCTGGGTGCCTTGGCAATCTAGACAAGTTACAGATTCTTGATCTCTCAAGCAACAGCTTCTATGGTGAGATGCCGACAGAACTCAACAACATGATCTCCCTTTACTTTGTCAACATATCATTCAATCAACTCTCTGGCAAGCTTCCAACTTCATGGATGAGAATAGTGGCTTCATATCCAGGGTCTTTTCTTGGAAATCCTGAACTTTGTTTGCTAGGTAATGATGCAAGAGACTGCAAGAATGTTAGAGAAGGCCATACAAGAAGGCTTGACCGGCATGCGTTGGCTGGTGTCATTATATGTGTTGTTATCTCTATGGCATTGCTTTGTTCTGTGGTTTACATAATAGTGGTTCGAGTCCTTCAACATAAATATCACCGTGATCAATCACTTCTTCGTGAATGTCGATTGCATACTGAAGATTTGCCAGAAGATTTACAGTTTGAAGATATAATGCGTGCTACAGAAGGCAGGAGTGAGGAATATGTAATTGGGAGAGGCAAGCATGGCACAGTTTACAGGACAGAATCTGCAAACTCCAGAAAGCACTGGGCTGTCAAGAAGGTGAGCTTATCTGGGGATAACTTTGGCCTTGAAATGAGAACTTTGAGCGTAGTCAGGCATCGAAATATCGTGAGAATGGGGGGCTACTGCATTAAAGATGGTTATGGGTTCATTGTAACTGAATTCATGCCTGGAGGAACATTATTTGATGTCCTACACAGACATGAACCACGTATGGCTTTGGATTGGGACACCCGATATCGCATTGCTCTTGGTGTTGCGCAAGGCCTTTCTTACCTTCATCATGATTGCGTGCCACAAATCATTCACAGAGATGTCAAATCAGATAACATTTTGATGGATTCTGAATTGGAACCCAAGGTTGGAGATTTTGGGATGTCAAAAATGCTTCTTGATTCTGATTCAAGCTCGACGAGGTCTAGAATTGTAGGAACTCTAGGTTACATGGCACCAGGTAAGTCGCTTTCTACCAAGCTAAACCGTTCTTTCGGTTCATTAATCATGAAAAATTTATGTCGAAGCTCAAATGCTAATTCCTGTCTTGTGTTTCTCCTTTTTCCTTGTCCAAAATTTCAGAAAATGCATACTCAATCCGATTGACAGAGAAAGTCGATGTATACAGCTACGGAGTCATTCTGTTAGAGATTGTTTGCAGAAAATTTCCAGTAGACCCCAGCTTTGAAGAAGGTCTGGATATCGTTTCCTGGACGAGGAAGAAGCTGCAAGAGAATGATGAATGTGTTTGCTTCCTTGATAGAGAAATCAGTTTCTGGGATAGAGATGAGCAACAAAAGGCTTTGAAACTGCTAGAATTAGCACTTGAGTGCACTGAATCAGTGGCTGATAAGAGACCATCCATGAGAGATGTAGTACGTTCTCTTATAAAATTGCAAGATAAGCATGAAAGAAGTGTAAATAACAGAAACATTCGAACCAAAAAATCTGATATCCTTCCTGAGTCCTGACCTGTTATAGAAAGTCAGGTTTTCATCAAGGCTCTCTTACACAGACCCTGTATTATTGCATGCTGGATATTCGTGAAATATGAAGAGCTAACTTTGAGCTTTGATGCTTTCCATGTGCCAAAAAAGATGATCAAGATTGATCATTAGAGCAAAACAAGCAGCTTTTCTTTTTTTTTTTGCTGTGTTCCTTCCAAATGCCTCTAATAACTATCGTCGAGGTGAGGTGGGATGCTTGTCCTGCCAGAGCACAGCAAATCAAACAATATAGATGCGCCAACTAGTTCCCAGATAAAATCATATTGATTCAGGACAAGCCATGAACCAAAATGGGAGCAACACTCATCTGTGTAAGTTTCCCATTTATCTCTACCTATTGAGATAGGAAGCACAAGTAATGATTTTATCCCAGCTTATCATCATCTCAAATGAAAACTTCTATAGATGCATCTGCAATAATGGTGTGCATTATTTACAGCAATCACAGGTGACAAAAATGTCCAGTTACTAAGACGAACCCACACTCACGGATTCACGCCTTCAGATGATATGGTGCACCAAATAATACGACTATCATTAGAAACCAACCAGCCGTTGCTAAAAAAAACCCAGCAACTTTTAAGACATGATGTATAAATACTTTTCCAACATCTTACATAATAATATCAACCACATATAAAATTTGAATACTCATACATTGCCAATCATCCAATAGAGATTGCAATCTTGCCTCTTCAGGAAGACTCTTTAAACTGATTGAGTATTACCATACAGAGTTAGGAGTCATGATTATTCTTTAACAAGGAGACAAAATCCATATAGAAACCAACAGCATTATCAGCAAAACATGTCTGAAGCCACAGCATCAAACTACAGTAGAACGTCTTGAGTCTCCTATTCAGTTGCTTGCAGAGGCTGTGGAGCTTCACTTTGTTTCAACTTTTCCAATGCAGAGATCCGTCTATCAAGTGATTCATGAGCACTTTCCACCTGGAGAATGAAAGAGTAAATAATAGCATATGAGCAGCAAACTCACAAGTTCTCCAAACATGCATGCAAAAAGAATCTTCATGTCCTGAATTATAACCCACTATCCTACAGCCTTGCACATTCAGAAAAACTTAAAGAAGGAAACCATGGTCCTTCCTTTGAGAATAATGCTGCAGGTAACGTCAATTGTAAAGCATGCATTTAATCCAGAAGAACAGAAAATCTTTAGGCTGGGGCTATTAACACTCCATCAATTGCAAGAGAGAAAAGTACTGTGCCATTAACACTTGATGGAGAGCTAATAACTCCACCCAAAACTTTATTTCATTGTAAAGCAAGAGCAATATTCCTACTGTTTCTTTTACAATATCTTATGAACAGATGATAACAGAATTAGCATTCTAACATTCTTCAGTCAGTTATGCCCTTTTCCATGTTTGAACAAGAGATTAAACACTTGATGCAGCATTAAGGGGGGCAATGCTCGAAGAATGTTATATGAATCACAAAGGTACAATCAGGAGATTAAAAATTGGATGTGCAATGGAATTTCAATTCGTGTCCTCTGATACCATTACCAGACTTGCAAATCATTCTCTACTATTTGTATGATTTCTCTAGACAAAAGTAAACCACAGTTACTTTTTTGACTTTCGAACGCATGTTTTCCACAAATTGCATTAGTTGTGACAAATTATGATTTGATTTCTGTCTGAACAGGCGACATGGAATTCTTATCAAGAAATGCCAGTAAGTAAAGCATCCTGCGAAAAGAGACCATTTAACCTTAAATTAACACAACCAATACCTAGTAACAAACACATAAAGACAGGGTAATACTGCAAAAGCGACCAACGCCAGGAGCATAAAACACGTACAGTTACCATTAACAAATTAATCTTGTAAATCTACCTTCTCAACTTACAAGGATATACTTCTTCTACGTATTTCTCCCAAATATAACCTCTCTCCAACTAGCTTTACTGCTTCTATACCATTTTTATTGCCTCTTAGGATCCTCAAACTTCTTTAGTACTACTAAATTCCATATAAAAGAGCAATCAATACAGATGATCCGCATTCTAATTCAATCTACTAAGTGCCCAGTAAGCATATATTCTTCCACAACAAAAAATCAAGAGCAAAAACCAAAACAATAAAAATAGAGAGAGAGAGAAATTCAAAACCCGTGATTAAAATTTCACAATAAGGACTAATTGAACCTCAAGTTTCTACCTTTTTTTCTCAAATGCCAACAGACAAATACCATTCCACAACATGCACGACTCAAGCGAAGAAACACGGTGAAAAAGAGAAGATAAAAATGAAAACCCATGATTAATATGTTGCAATAAGGACCAATTGAGCCTCAATTCGCTGCCTTTTTTCACGGATGCTAAATGGAGTGAATATTGACTGCAAAATTCAGCTTAAAAAGAGCAGTTTTTTTTTTTTTTAGATTTTGATGATTACCTGTTGAGAGATGGCATCATGGGCAACCTTGAAATCTTTGTAAAGGAGATAGATTCCTGCAAATGATGCTGTTGCTGCTCCTGCAAAGAATGAAGCCAATCTCACTCTCAATACGTAACCCATTCTTTCTCTTCTTTTCTCTCTTCAATTCTAAAATGGTGTCAAGCCCTCTGTCTTTGCTCGCTGGTGTTCCTCCTTGTCTTGTACGACGACGTATTCTATTTTAATGGTGATATACCAATCATAAATCGAAACTTGAAATCTCTTCTATTATAAATATTTAGGGCGTAAAAAGCTTAATTTTTTTTATTATTCATTGTATAAATATTATTTATTATTCAATATAAAATATATGTATTTAAGTCATATACATGAATATTAAATATCAAAATCATAAATGTTATATACGTATATTAGTTCATCCCCCTTCATACATATTACAAGTTTAAATAATAAAAAAATAGATACAAAATAAAATTAACAAATTATAAAAGGAGAGTAATTTTTTTTTATCAAATATATATCACATTAAAAAATATATAAGCTTGAAAAGTCATCAAATTTATATACAAAATTTTAAAAAAATATATATATATTTCTTGAACCTGTTAGCTGATAAATAATTGGATGAGAAATCTAATTAAAAATAAAATACTAAATTTAATATATAACATAATATAAACAGCTGGAATAAGATCTTAATTAAGATTTATCTACAACCATATAACTTTTAGACACTTCATCCACATTTAAAGAAACAAATTAATTAATTAATTAATTTTCAATGTAGATAATAAATAATAATGTGGCAAGAAAATCCACCTACTACCAAACCAAACCCCCAGCCTTCCTACTCTCCTTGTCCCTTCCAGACAAAAGGGATGCTTCCATAGCTGTAAAACTTTAATAGGGAAAAGGTTTAGGTTAGAAGGATAATTTTTAAAATTTTTTTTTATTAAAATCATGTTGTTTTAATAAAAAAAAATTCAACAAGTGTTCAGTTTTCAATTAATTGAAAGCTTTTACTAGGTTAGCTAATTTTGTTTTTTATTGTTTTCTGTATTTTTTAACTTGGATTAGTCTAGATTCCATGGTAGCCAGCCTGACAGGTCCGACGTGTCTTCCCGCACTATAAAACAACGCTTTGACGCGGCACCGTTTGGGAATCCTTGTCTTGTTACCAAATATAGCAAAAGAGAAACAAAAAGAATACATTTTTATTTTTATTTTTCTCGAGGGTCATGGTGTAACCCTCAGAATTCTCTATACAAACCTTTTCCTCTCTTTGGTTCTCTCAATCTTTTTTTTTTTTTTCTTATCTGCAGTTAGGGTTTTTGGGTTTGTTTTAAATGCAGCAGTCACCGCAACAAATGTTGAGCATCACCACTGAGCAGATTCAAAAGGTACACACACTTCATATATTTTTTTCCAAAAAGTTAAAATGTGGGCATGCTAGATATTTTTTTTTTGTAATGGATTTGGCCTCTTACATGCATTTGTTTGTGGTAAGAGTAGTAGGACTTGTTTGTCTAACTTGTGTCTATAAATCTTGGAAAACGGTGTTAGTTGATCAACCTCTGAGCTTTAAAACTTGGTTTTATTGAATTTTTTTTCCTTGTCGTGTTTCTGGGTTGGCAAGGTTTTCTTGTTGTTGATGGGGTTTGTTTAAAGTTAGTTCTTTGTTTGAGCATGTTTTACATGTATATATTGCTGGCTGTTGGGAATTGTTCATATCCTCTGATTTTTGGTGTTCTTTTGAAAATAAAATGAGGGATTGTGTGTTAGAGTAGAGAATTTTGATTACTTCCTAACAAAAAAGGATAGCAGTTTGGCTGTCATTCTGTGATCAAATAATGGATGAGGCACGGATGGTTACAATTGTTGAGGTAATTCAGAGGATGGTACTGTGGTGGTGGTTCTTCTGTTAAAAATGAAAGGCAAGGCAGGTTTCGCCAATTAGTTAATGTTAATAAGGATTCAAAACGAGTGTTCTTTTGATCTGCCTCTGGTTCTATTCTTTGTAATGGGGTTCAACGTAATTATGCTTTTGTGACCTACATTGAAGCATTTGTGTCAAGTAGATTTTTCTTATGCAAAACATAGACCCTGACTACTTACTAATTACTCTAATTGATTTGATTGTTTATGATGTAGCAGACAATGCCTAAAAACTGGTTAGAAAATGAAAATCATTGTTTGATTATAAGTTTAAGATGGTGATTATTTGTGATTCATGCAGTACTTAGAAGAGAACAAGCAGCTGATTATGGCTATACTGGAGAATCAGAACAAGGGAAACGTTTCTGAATGTGCTTCGTGAGTTACAAACTATCTTCAATGCCATTTATCTTGTTTGTTTCCTTTCTGGCACAAAAATGGTGTGATCTGCCTAATTTTGAACTCAAATATTTTTGCTGAGAGCTTGATGTTTCTGACTAATTCCAACATCCAAAATGTAAACCAGCTCCCCCCCCCCCCGGCCCCCCCGCATTTCTTACCCGCTCATGTGAATCCTTTTAATCTTCTCCTTTGTTGATGAGATTGCAAGGCTGTTCATGATATATAGATCACCGATTAGCTTCAGTGGAGTTTTTTTTTAACATGGCATCGGAGACGAAGACTGCATACGTAACTGTTGTATTATACCAACTGAAAGCTAATTTGGACATTTTGCAAAACGACATTAAAAATCTCACCTCTGGCACTGCTTATTGGTAAATAGCACATGTTGATTTGTTAAAAATGTTGGTTTATTAAAAGATTTATAATTGACATCAATCCTTAGCTCAGACAAAGTGTCCATTGAGAGTGAACGAGTAGCAACAACTATGATCTAGCTAATGTTTCTGAATCATCTTTGATAATAAGATAAACCTAAGTTTTTGCATCATGCTTAATCTTGCAGAATTTTTGGCTCAAAGTGAACTTGGAGCTATGAACTATTATGAGCTTCTCTTTCAGTCTTCGGTTCATCAGCTTCATATAATTCTTATGAGCATCACCGATGAATCTTTTTCTTCCCTTACTAGTATATGTCACATTTGTGACTTTTCTGAATAAAATTTGAAAGGCCATCCTGCCTCTAACTCTCTCTCTCTCTCTCTTTCGATGTTAAGAAAGCGAATGGAAAATTATGTTAGCTCTTATCTGCAACTTTGTGATTCATCTAGACAGGTACATATAGATTCACACACTTGTTCTTGTAAAATTTGCCAATGATTCAGGTATCAAGCCCAGTTACAGCAGAACCTGATGTACCTAGCAAGAATTGCTGATGCCCAACCACAAGGAACCACAATGCCTTCTCAGGTAAAATTGCTGAACAAGACCTGAACACATTCTTTTCTTTTCTTTTTAGGGTGTGTCCCCTACAAAAATTCATTTCAGCTTTGGATAGCCTGCTGTTGAATTTGAACTGTTTCTTCTGTTGAAAAAAAAAAAAAATAGATGCCCCCCCAGCAGCCTGCAGTGAAGCAAGAGCAGTACATGCAGCCATCTCAAGTTGCTATGACTCAGCAACCAATTTTCTTCAATCAGAAGCTCCCTTTCCAAACGAACTTTCAGCATGAGCAGCAGCAACAGCTGCCACCACACCTCCAACAGCAACACTTCACCCAAGGACAGATGAGAATGAGACCCGGTGTCGCTGATCAAGATTCTGATGCCTAAAACCCGCAAATTCTGATTGCCCAGAATGTCTGTAGTTTAGGACTGCCTCAGAACTAGCAGTACAGGAATATCTATTTAAACTGCATTTTCTTCTGTAGGCTGTCTGGTTAATATATCCTGTAAGCATTACTAAGAGGCCTTCTCTTTTTCTTTCGTGGGTGTGTATGTTCAGTAATTTCCAGGTAAATCTGCTGCTATTTTTTGAGGGGTTCAGATGGAAAAGCTTCATACAAGTTGGAATATGAAGGCATTGTTTGGTTTCACTGTCAAATCTTGTTAAAGGCAGTTTATTCACACAGTGCTGATGCGACATAAATTAAGAACTTTAACATATCATTCAAACAATGTCAGGGTTCAGAGAAACAATGTTATGCCCATGGCCATGCGGGTATTTGCATTGCGTAGTTGGAACTTGGGTTTCAAGTCTTAGGTATGACACAGGACTGCTTTGGCGTGAAGATGCCTCTAAACTTTGATTAATTCTTCTTGTTCCTTGCGTGTTTCTCAAGTTGAGAGTTGTTTTTGGATTGCAGACTACACACAGCATAAAGTGGCTTAAAACATAAAAGTGATTATTTAATTTATTTTAAAAATATATTAAATAGCTCTTATGTTCTCTCTTTTTCGCAATGGCCGCTTAATTTTGAATTGAGGGAGCACCAGCAGCCACTAACAGATGACTCCAGCCAAAAAGCTTTGGTCCCCAACAAGGAGTGGATAATCCACACATCTTGATGATTTCACATGACCAATCTTTATTTCCATCAAGTTCAGGAGATCAAATAGCTCTCTATCGCAGCCATATCTCTGATTTTCTTATAATAAAAGTCACATATATCAAGCCAATAATATATCCAATTTCCCCATTTTAACAATACTTGTCACAACATTCAACATCCAAGCACCATGAAGCTATGAGAAATACCATTTTTTTTGTTATTTTGATGCATTCATTTGCGGCTGAAACAATGCTCTAGTTAAAAATTTTACCAATGAAAGAAATTCAAAGGGAAGAATAAAAGAGGGGTGGAGCAAAGATAATTTGCTTAGAGAAAACTCACAAAGAAAGGGGCTGACAGGAGGAGGTATGGACTATCAAATGCACAGAAGCAATTGTGTGCATGAATATCAATGCTGAAAGTTGAATGAGTTCGTCTTCGGTATCATAAACACACACAAAAAGCAGGTTTTTTCCAAAGGCATAAAACTAAAGAGGATAAAAAAAATCAGCTAAGTCCAATGGTGGATTCTTTAAGCAAAAGATGGCTGGCAATTTCATCAAGAGCACAATTCTACCACAGATCGCTCCCATAAATGCCCAATCTGCACTCCTATTAACTCCATGAATTCATTCATATGTTGGACATTGCCTCCTGCAAAATAAAATTAAAATTGATTATAAATCCATGGAAAATCACACAAAACATAGACAAGAATCCATGATCAATGAAGCCAAGAACTGGCATACAATGCAAATGCACATCTCAGATAATTATTATTACCACACTATCTTCTAGAAGTTAATGCAGCTCCGGTTGTCCTGAAAACATTCAAACACATAAAACTCAATGAGCTCTTAAACCACTGGTACACATCACTACATTATCCAACATAAATTGCAAATTCTGCAATATTTAGAAGGATTTAAACCATACCTGCTATGCTGTTTTCCAGTATAAATTGAGTTAGATGTCCCATGAATTGAGCCCTTGCTTTGAGTACTGCTTACGCTGGATCTATCAGAATCTGGCACATTTAGTTCTTGAGAATCTTTTGATTTGCTCAAAATTTTAACATTTGAGATGCCTCCGGCAACCCCAAAATTAACACCATTAGAAAACTTTGATTCAATTGACGGAACCTTCTTAAGTCGATGAGATTGTGCCATGGGAGTAACAGCCACAGAAGGCAAGAATGATGAGTAAGGAGATGATGCTGCAACAGCAGCAGCAACTTTAGCAACAGCTGCTGTAGCAGCTATCATTTCTTGAGCTCCTTCCCGAAGCTGGATATAATCACCCTCAATCAAAAACAACTGAAATCACAATGTAGAGGCTCAGAAACAGTGTTACAGTCCATGTAAGCAAACATGTAAATTGAGATCCCAAAAACTCACTTCTGGGTGACCACCCACAAAGTCCTCTAGCTTTCCATATTTTTTCTTGTAATCATGCCAATGCAAAGGTGAAAGCATCTTGCCAAGTCTATTTGGTAGCTGTAATTGAAACGAATGGAAATTATTATTGCTTCTTAAAGGATTTTAAAATGAGCTAAGATGGGAATAATAAATATTTTACTCAGTCACTAACCGTTGAATTGATCCGAATTTGGCCACCAGCTGGAATGGTGCGAACTATGCAAGTCAACAGAGATCTTTCATCAAGGAGAGGACTCTCAGAAGTTTTTCCTCCGGTAACCATATTTGTCAGGTCAGATGAGATCAATGCTTTAGTCGAAACAGCAGCAGTTCCATTGTTGATTGTGGTTTCGTTGACATTAACTGAATGCGTGGATGTTTCAGATAGTGACAAACTGGCAGCTGAGCTTGCCTGCTCTTCCATCAAAGCTTGGCCATGGTTATTGAAGTTCAAAACATTTTGATCCTACACCAGTCATATATGCTTCTGATTTTAGTTTCTGCCCTAATTGTCAAATGCTACTAATGGAGTAAAAACAACCCACAAAATGGAACCAGCAATGCAAAGGAACTTTAAGCAAAAACAAGCACAGACCTTCATTTCAGTATTCCGTTCAGGAAGATTCAATCTCAAGGCATCATTAAATTGGGAAGAAATCTCTTGCAAGCTCTGCTCAGGTTGGGGATTGGCCAAGTAACCCCTGTCAATCGACTCAATAACCTGCAGAAGTTAGAATTTTTGCAGGCAGTCAATAATCATCATGAAACATAAGTTGATTGCCAGGGGCAACACTACAGCTTGTGTTGAGAGTCAATGACCCCCTGTTTTTTAGAAAGTTCATTGGCCCTTGTATCTAAGGTGAGGCCCCTCCAAAAATTTGATAATTTTATTGATGATACATTTCCGATAATTTTATTGACGAAACATTTCTTTTAGTTTATCTCATCATCGTTATTTTCATATCTCCCTCCCACCAAATTTATTTTACTATAGCTCTGCCACTATTGATTACAAAGGCAACAACTTAATATGCATAACCTGTGATTCCCCTGTGGATGATGAGATTACAGAATCTGGCTCTGCTCCTTGACTGATGTGAACATCTAGATAGTCTGGATGAAACTCGTGGCCATTAACAGACCTTTCATAGTCATACTTCCCATCTGAACTCATAAGGTTATGATCAACTTCAGATGATGCAAGTTGATTCTGTGCAGGTAACTGTGCACTCTCTGTTACAGCCTGAATTTTTTTTTTAAAAAAAAGGGAAGTACACAAATTGTTATCATGGTCTAGGTTAGAAAACATGTTATTGAGTGCTATCAAAGAGAAATGAGCACCTGTAACATTTACAATGATGAAAGAAGAAGTTTCAATTCAATATTTACCTGCCCATTCTGCCATTGCGGGACAGATGACATTGCCGGTACTGAGTGAAAATGTCCAGCATGAGATTGCGGAACATGAGATGTCATAGAATGGGGAATCCCCTGTTGATGCAGAATAAATGGGTGCAGTGCAGTCACCTGCCCAGGTGGAAGGTAGGTCGGCATCCCGAGTAAGGATGTTGGAGCCATTGGAACACCAGCAACATGGTTGGTCTATTGATCAACAGAACAAATATTGGAAGTCATGGATATAGGATTTGAACATTTAATTTTACTTCCTACTAAAAAGTATGTTTCAATTACCTACTGGCTACTGCATAACAGAAACAAATTTTTTTTATTGGGAAAAAAACTTGGAAACACCTATAACATATTTTATCTGTATGGTGTTTTCCACAGTATGATTCCTTTTGATTGCTCATATCTCAATAGGCATGACTCAGATCTCAACTCCAGGGGTATACTATGGAACCAGCTACCTAAAAAGGGATGGAAAAATTCAAAACTACGCCAGAGTAATGGAGGTCATGGTGAGAGGGGAACCAGGAATATGCGGACACATGAAGTCGCATTACATATACTGAATGGCAGCAACAATGTTGTAGGATAGAAGAGCAGTCAGTATCTACTGTTCACATTGATAGCGTGGAAAAGAGCAAGACTATATGCATAAAGAGACCATTCGTTTTTGTATTTCAAAAGCGTTTTTAAAAAAAATTATTTAAAAAAAAAATTATTTGCTTCAAATTAATTATTTTTTTATGTTTTTCAGATCGTTTTGATATGCTAAAGTCAAAAATAAATTTTAAAAAATGAAAAAACATTCTTTCATGCATTTCCAAGCAAAATAAACTTTGAAAAACAACCACTACCACAATACCAAATGGACCCTAAGATTTATAGGAAAAAACAGCCACAGTGATAAGGAAGATACCTGATGTGCATTTCCAGTTGACGCAAAAGACTGAGCATTGTCTGCATTCCCATTTGACAGTGCTCCGTTACTAGCAATGGATGCAGCAGTTCCATTTACATCAAGTTGGTTACCATTGTTCTGAATAAAGTTTGATTCATCCTTTGTGTTTGATTGAGATAGGTGCGACTCGTCTGCATAGGATCCACTCCTTTCTCTGGCATCAGCTAGCTCAAACTGAAGCTGTTGTACGGTATGCAGATGAACTCTCTCCATCTCTGCAAACTGATATCAGTGACCACGAGGGAGGGAAAAAACAGTCAATACAAAATGTTTAACCATGGTGAACACTAAATTGTTCTGTGATGTGTAGTGAACAAAAACACACTAATGAATAAAAACTATAGTAAAATTTCAATATCTTAATGTAGAAATTGGTTTCTAAGTTGAATGAATACAGTAAAATATCACAAACAGAGATACAAGCGAACAAATGCATGCAAACAGCAAAAAAACATGCACACACATCAGGCCCAAGTGATATAAACCAAGGACTGAAAAGAAGTGCAAAGGGTGAAGAAAGCAAGCGACCTGTCGTTGACAGCCAAGCCAAAGCTGATTATACTGCTCTGTGCGGTCTCTCAATTCAGCTTGTAAGGAATGGCTGGCATTAGAATGCAAGGCATCCATCTCCTGAACACGTGCGATCCAAACTTTCAATTGTTCATCCTTCAAATATATGGTCTCCTGATCAACCCTATGCTGAAAGAAAAGATCAATGTTAGACCTCCCACTCAAAACATGTTTTAAGAATTCCTTTTCTTTTCCTGCTTTTAAGCTGTAACATAACAGTTTACTTTATGTTTAAGAATTCTTGTTCGGCAATCTTATAGTAAAAACTTCCATTTTCTATAAACAGCTCCTGGTCAAAACCAGAAGTGTCAACTCCCACTCAATGAAAAAATGCAAGCAAATCAGAACTGAATTGATGGACAGACCTGTTCCTGCAACTCTAGAAATTGCCTTTCCTTGTCTTGAAAATGTTCTTGAAGGTCATGCAATTGCTGTATATGTTGTGCCCTTTCAGCTTCAGAATGATCATGCTCTCTTCTGCAAAAAGAAATAGACCATCTAAATTAGCCCGTCCAGACTTAAATGACCCAAACCTAACCTTAAAGAAGGGTAAAATAAATCAAAAAAGCTCAACAAATTTTTTTTAAAAAATCATTGAGACCTAAATGTATGATAGTCTATGAATTTCTCACGTGCACATCTTTTAAAAGCCTTGCATGAAATTAGAAAGTTGCTTCTACCATCAAACTAAGGCATAAAACAGTGTCAAAACAATGAACAAGTGACATACCTAAATGTTGCTAGTTCTTTATTTTGTTCCCTGAGAAGATCCTCTTTAGCCCAGGCCTGTAAGAATAGACAAGAGACAGCACATGACATATGGCTTGCCGCAAAGACTTTGTCCAAAGGTACAGCAAAGAGATGAACAAACCGCTTCATTATCTAATTTAATTGCATGCAGTTCTCTATCTTTTTCTTCCATTCTCCTTTCCAAGTCATGTATGGTCTGTCCCCTTTCATGCAGTTGTTCCTGCATGGCATAGTAAGCTTTGCATTTATAAGGGAAATTGTTGCAGAAATGAGAAATTGTCGAGCAGTCACCACACAGTTTCTAAAACCTGCTTTGTGGAATAACATAAAGACATTCAACAAAATCTATGGACCTGAACATAAGGGTTTCAGGTGAGGTCACTGTAATTGCAATACAAACCTGATCATATTCATACAGTAGCGGTTTTACAACTTCTATCAGACTTAAACCCAGCACAATGACCAGAAAATGTTTAATGCAATTACAAATTATTGCAATTTTTATATACAAGGAGAAGAATTCTGAGACTGTATTGATAGAAAAGTCCAAACCTGAAGCTTTGCAGCAGCATCTTCACGTTCTTTGATTTGTGCATGGAAGCTTTTCTGTATTTCCATGATCTCAGACCCCGCAATCACTTGAGCTCTGAGCTCAGTCTCCATGTGTTGCAACTCTTCTCTTTGTCTAGCAATGCTGTGAATTCGCTGCTGCAAGATGTCATCATCTAAACCCCCATCAACTGTGATCGAACAGAAGTCCACATCAACAGGCTCTCTTCCATGCTGCACCTTGATAAACATCAAACCAAGTTAACTTTATACAATCCGTTAACCAAACACCCAGCCCCAAAAACCACAACATTTACCTCATATATTGTTCTCTCATCTGATTGCCCCAACTTTGAACGTTCCAAATTCTGTGATAAAAAACTTCCACAGTTAATGACCCAAAAACCAAACATCTAATACCCACATTGACTGCCTAGCTAATACTGAAAACTCGAAGAAATATATTTTTTGGTTTGCATTCAAACGCCCATTAACAAACACCACAGAAAAACATCTAAACAGGAAAAGAAACCCCAGTTACTAACTCTATTCAATCTCCCCATCTTCAAATAACCAAAAAAGAGACAGCTTTCCCATCAAAAAAGCTAATAACATTTCACATTTGCCCATGGCCTCAAAAAACAATTCAGCTTAGTAACTTCGTTTTCAAAACAAACCCTTGCTTGCTTCGAAAGCCATACAGGCCAAACATTTCACATCAAGGGTATCACCAATACATTTCTACAAACCACTATATAAGCACATTTTAACACACACAGAGAAACCCAGTTCCCTGTCTTGCATCTCAAAAACATGATAATTAAAAACCCGCATGATTCCATAAAGTCCAAATCAAAACACCAAGGTTTTCTCCTGTTTCCCATCACATTTTCCCATCAACCAAACAAACCCCGATAAAGCAAGAAATCACTCACCACCTCTTCTCCACCACCACCATTTCTATGCTGCTGCTCCGTAACCGCTCGCCACTCCTTCCTCGACAACGAACCTCGTGAGGCTGCCGCTACTCCGGCAGTCACCTCCATTTACTTCACAAATCGCCGATATCTCTCCAATTCGTAACTGCACGAGACAGAACGGAAAAAAAACCCTAATTTAAAAGAAATAAAAAAAAACCCTAGAATTGCGAAAGAGAAACTGAAATGAGGGAGGAGAAAACGAGAGTGCCTTGAGTGAAAAAATCTTGAGAAGTGGATTTAGTGAATAGATTAGGGATTTCGGGAAACTTTTTTGAGGGTTCTGAGAGGGGAGTGTCAATAGTGAAAAAAGTTGACGAGAGAGAGCTTGAGAGGAAAAGAAGGCTCCCGCAATTTATAGGGGGAAAAAAAAGGCGAGACATTATTGGTATCTTTGGTCACTGCGAGTCTTTTGAGCAGTGTTGTTAAACAGCCGTAACACGTTGATTGTCAATACGTTCCAGGAGAAGTAGATACTTTTTGTTTTTTATGTTTTAAAAATAAATAAAAAGATTTTTTAAAAAAAAAATTAATATTTTTAAATTATTTTAATGTGATGCTGTTAAAAATAATTTTTAAAAAATAAAAAAATTAATTTTTTAATATATATTTAAATTAAAAAATATTTTAAAAAGTAAAGCTACACACTTCCAAATATTCTTAGATTAAATTATGTTTTAAAAAGGAATTAATTTTTTTAATTATTTTAATGTACTGATACTATAAATAAATTTAAAAAATAAAAATATATTATTTTAATATTTTTACAAATATAAAATGTTTTAAAAAATAACATTTACCCATACAAACACCTAATATAAGTTGTTTTTTTAAATTAAATTGAATATAATATTAATTTATAAAAAAAAAATGATTTATCATATTAATGTATAATGAAACGGTTTAATAAAAAATTTAATTTAATCTTGATTAATTCAAAATAAATTTATTCTAATGTTCTAGAAAATAAATCTTCAAACAAGTTAACTATTCAAACTGTAATTTAAGCACTGTGAGGGTGAGCTATGAATCTGTGACCATGTGTCAGAACTTAAAGGGGCTGGCATGCTGGTACATGCTTGCCCCTGCTGATCTGAATGAGGGGCCCAAGTGCTTACGGGCCTAAGCCCATGGTTTTACGAGCTTAGGCCCATTTCTCACAAATTAGACCATCAATATGCCGATGAAGATGAACCAGCCCAACGTACAAACCCAATTCTATTCAAAGATAAGTTAATTTAAACACTCAAAATTCACAGCTGCTAGGAGAAATGGCAATTTTAAGGATTCCCGCAACTAACATGTAAATATTTAAGATAGTTGGAGAAGTTTGTCACATGATAACATCAACTAACATGTAAATATTCCCACAAAGAAAATCACAGTAGAAAAAAAAAATAAAAAAAATCAAACAATATTACGACCTATAAATTTTATGAATGAAGTCATGGATGAAATCAGCCTATGAGTAAAATTCATCCGTTATACAAAAAAAAAATGAATAAAAAATATTCAAACAGAACTATATTAAGTTGTTGTGGTTGGTCTACCTTTTGACTGGACTTTCATACAAAGATGTCAAT